>NW_015217751.1:0-1524 GCF_001447785.1 Gekko japonicus | reverse complement strand
TAGGACCTGACAACCCTACCCCAAAGAGCTTTGGATTTATTTCTCCCAAACAAGTCCTCTTCCCCTGGGGTGGTACATTATTATTACAGAACACATAACTACAAAAACAAAAAATCCTAATTGAGCCAAGGCTTTTTTTTTTCAATTGGACCATTTTTAAACACTGAGAAAACTTTCAGAAGCAAAGAGGGGAGATGCTGCAGCTCAGAGAAGAAAGTCCTAACATGCCCAAGTCTCAGATGCACCAGGACTGCATTCACACATAACATACCATGGACTCAAGTCTTGGATATCCTGGGGCTCAAACACTCCTTAACCAAATGTGCAGCACAGAAATTAAAGACTTCCTGGCTCCACAGCTTGTCATGATAACATCCAAAACATGAATTCAAACTTTGTTGTTTGTTCTTTTATCTACAAATCCAGGATTATACTGTAGCTTGGAATCCTGGTTTACCAAATCACACATCACCCAAAAAATGATGGTGTGGTGGGAAACAAGAGATTTCAATATCCAATCTACATGCAGGAGTAGGGATAGGAGGAAGAGACAGCAGTACAGTGGACAGAGTGTTAGGACTAGGATCTGGGTTCAAATCTGACATTGCTATGAAGTTTGCAGGGTAACTTTGAGCCAGTCACACATTGTCAGCATCATGGATTTCAACTGGGTCAGAAACTATTGCAAAGTTGGGGAAGGAAGAACCCTGAGCTCCTTACTGGAAGTGCAGGGAGAGGCGGTGGACAGCTGCTGGAAGGACATGTAAGAAAAAATATGGGCAAAGCTTTCTTTTTGCCATTTACATGTGGAAACGTTCAAACAAAAGCAGTTTTTCAAGCATAAAAGATGGATGATAATTTGCAACAAAACTACACAACAAATCAAGAGGTGATCAAGCATCATTAGTTTTAACATGGTCACAACATGAAGTTTCGCACCACATACAATGATCACTTTTTTCAGGAGAAGTGCTGACATCATGACATATATGGAAGGATCTGAGAGTTCACCACATAATGGTATTTTGATGTTAAATTGGATTATGAGCACAAACATCAGGAGCCCAGTTCAACTTCAAGCAATACATCTGCAAACATTACATCCAGTGGCTGCTCCCCACTGACACTCTAGTAGTACCTAAAAGTATGTATCACATATGTTGCTGGAATCAAACTGGCACTTTTCTACCAGCATCTTCCCTGCGCGCACACATGAAGGCAACTAACACCAGTGGGCAAGAAAGAAAAATAGGTAGGTAGATCAGAGTTCATATAGCAACATCTAGGTCATACTGAGCCAGAACCATCCTCCAGCTGCAAGCAGGTCCGAGAAACATCTCCTTCAAAGGTGAGGTGAGTGGGGACCAGAGACAGGACTGTTTCAGTGGAGTTGCCTCACCTTTGGAATGCCCTCTCCCAAGAGACTCAACTGCTTTCTTAATATTCCATTTTTTAATTTATTTATTTTCATTTGTAGTCCACCTTACTCACTGGGACACAAGGTGAATTACAACGACTGACTGA
>NW_015217750.1:0-1524 GCF_001447785.1 Gekko japonicus | reverse complement strand
AATTTCTTGCTTTCGAACTGCTAGCAAGGTATACGTATGGGAATGGTAAACAAAGAAACACTAAAATAGTGATCTTTGGTACATCTAATTACTATGTCAAAGCTAACAAGGGAAATGTTATTGACATAAGACCGTTCATTGAAAATGCATGCTTGCATCCTTCGGTCTCACTTGGAAAAGGTCTCTTGGCCAAGAATGGATGCAGTCGAATGTCTCTCGAGCTCTCTCAAGGTTTCTGGCATTAGTGCAGATAGAAAACACAGGCAGGGGAAGGGGGGACGTATCACGGTACCCACAATCCCCCCAGAGGGCATTTTACTGCATGTTTAATGGTTGGTAAAACTGACAGTTTTTTACACACTGTGATTCTGATGTGATTTGAAATTCACAAAATTGTTGATTACAAATCAAGGCCAGGGAAAGGTCAGCCAATGCCCCAGATGGCTTCAGACTCCACCAGCGCCTGCCTCTCTGCTCCAGTGCTTTGAAACAGGCACAAAGCAAAAAGTCAATTGTCCATTTGAATCAAATCCCCACCTGAATTTACAGTGCGGCGTGCCAAGGTCATCAAGAGTAAGAAGTGCATCAGAACTGAATCTGAGGTTGCCCAAATTTGCCTTTGTGCAATGGGAAGAAGAAAACCAACATGCAACAGCCAGCAAGGAGGGAATTGATTGGTGAATGAATCAAACATGGCCACAAGGAAGCATGGGTGTGGCCAGAATTCAGATGGTGGCCACTCTTCTGCCTTGAGGCACATACCGACCGCGTGTTTTCTTCAGCACACAATCATTTCTTGCAGTGAAATGTATGCCTGGCAAGAGAAGGTCATGGAAAAGTCACACATGTCAACTGATCCTTGCCCAAGGTAGAGTGATAGTGCAGGCAGTGGTACAGCAATCACAATACCTAGGGAGGCAAAATGTACCCCAAAATGGAAGCTGAACATGTTAGACCTGTTCAAAACGGTTGTTGCACATGTTAGTCCTGTTCCCTCGGCTTGCATGCATAGAGTCCCAAGTTCAATCCTGGCCATTTCTGGGGCCTCAGGACCTCCGCTGCCTGTCAGCACCAACAGTTATGTTGTCCTAGAATACCTTTAACCTAAAAGCAAAGCCACTCTTGGACTGTATGCTGGCATCATGAACAAGCCAACATTTGTTTATGAAGCTTCGGTACACTCCCGCCCCAGATGACTTCTCAGCTTAAGTAGTCTTGATCAACTCTGATTGGTTGTGACATTCATATTCAGGTTATGTCAATAAATTGGAATTTATTTATTCCACACAACTAGTGATTCTAAACCATGGTTTCAGACTCATTTAGAATCCCAGTTACTGGGAGAGAAACAAATCCCAATTTGTTGAGGGACCCAAATTTGAACAAATTGGAGTTTGCTCAAAGACTCCTAAACCACAAAGTTTTCCTTCAGGGCTCCACACTCAAGGAAAGAAGGGAGGGATATGAAATCCTGTGGCCTCATCTATATATGTAGGGGGATGAGGTGGTAAAAGTCTGAGGTGG
>NW_015217749.1:0-1525 GCF_001447785.1 Gekko japonicus | reverse complement strand
GAGTTTCTCAACCTGGACCTGGCAACCCCAGTGAAAGGTCCAGTACTATAGTCTGCAATTTTTGAAAAATGTCTTATGAATTCAGAGAAAAACCTGGCGCAGTGAGTGTTTTCATGGTATTGTTACAGCTTTATACTGATAAATGCTGGAAATGTGACCACAGACTGAAGATCAAGGATGCAGTTTTTCTTCTAGCAGATTAAAAATAGTTTGGGCAGTATTCCTACCAGCTGAAGAAACAAGGGACCACTTCTTAAGCAAACCCTCCAATATTTCAGGGATATCAGGTCACTCTCTTGTGTTTTGCAATGCTGGAATAGTGTGTTCTAGTGTCAAAACAAGGTTTATCAGTCCATCAACCCAAGTTAGCGCCATCTAAAAGTAAACACTGTTCTTATGTAACAGCGGATGACAAGTCTGTTCAGATAACCATACAAAGGAAGCATAAACAGGAAGATCTCAATTTATGTACCCATAGGTGATCTGGCTGGCCTATTGTTGTTAGCTCTGTTGATCCTACTTGAGTAAGTATAAAGATTCATTTATATGGAGCCATTCCGGTTGGACTCTAACAAATATGACTTTTGAGGGGGGACATGGGCATGTCAGAGACAGCATACACCACCAGATGGTGCTATTTTCCTGCACACGAGCTCCACAAACCCCAGTCTCCAAAGCTGTTATTGGCCTTTCAAAGGCCTTTTCAATTCTGTTGCTTTTGATCCTCTGTCTACTTGTTTTTAACGATTTCATGACTCCTGAAGGGAAGAATCCTTGTGTTTGTTTCATACATGTTTCATATATGGAAGAGATTCCTTTCTTCATGGTTTCCTCCCCCCTCTACAGCAATGACAGACTCCATCCTGCTGCTAGTAAATCCTGAGTTCGAAAAATGTACCGTTAACTGGTCTTTAATACCTATCATGGAAATATCTATGGCATATGAATCAGTGGGGTGGATCCTCCCCGTACCTTAGTGCTCCACTGATTAAACTTTATTTATTTCGTAAAATATTGATTCCATCCCCACCCCTTCCATTTTGGCTCAATGTCGAAGCCTTCCTTGAAAGATGGTTGGATCCACCCTATTACCTCCTTTCACTCTGAATTCATTAATTTGGGATAATTCCGCCCCCTCCCCACTTGTGTATTTGCTATCATCATTACAAACTAGGGTCTTTACTGCCCATAAACATGCATTACAAAGAAAGCCTGTGTCTCAGTGTGTGTGTGTTGGGGGGAACCAGTTAAAAATGTCTTAGTAGACCAGACCAAGGGTCAGTGTAGCCCAGTATTTGGTATCCCTCTCTAGTCATTCAGAAGACACTAGAAGTTCACAAGCAGGATATGATTTGGACGGTCATTCCCGTTCTTCGCCTGCAGCATTTAGTCATCAGAGGTATACCGCCCACCACATTCCGAATTTGCCACGAGTTAGTATCACTCATTTTAAATATGAACTCTCACATTGATCATTTTCAAAATGTTCTGTTTTGCACACATATCCTGAAAAGGTGCTGTCAGA
>NW_015217748.1:0-1525 GCF_001447785.1 Gekko japonicus | reverse complement strand
TAACATTTGGCATCTGATGGAAACTGGACAGTTTTTTCTAAAGAGGAACGCTGGAATTATAACATTGAAAGAATATTAAATATATGTTCAAATCAATACATAAAGAATGATCACATCCAACTTTTGTCTTAACAGTGTGCTCCTAAAGATTACTTACACCCCTATTAAGACATTATCATAAAAAGCACAGTTTGCATTTGAGATAGTGTTTAATAAAAGCACACAATATTTTGACATTTACCTTTTACAAGCTGTGGCCATTCGGTGACATTGGGGTGATCACAGTTTTGTGTTGTTGATCAAAAATAGGTTCTCGCCAGTCCTCTTGTGCTGAGCCAAGCATAAGCTTAATGGGGCTAAACAAATAAATTTATGCTTAGTTAGATATCCTTAGGTTCATGTTTCAAGCAACGTTTTAATGAACAATGATCATGACGACATTAGTCGATGCACTGTGAACCCAAGAATGAAACCACATGTCAGAATTCTACTTACGTTCTGGCTTGCATAAACTGAATTTGGGAGACTGATCCAGAAAGAGCACAGTGAAAGACACTGCCCAACAGAGGAACTTTTAGTGAAATTCAACATTACAGTATTTGAACTATTGTAGAGAAACACAGAAACACTGAATTTCATGCTGACAGTATATAGTTCTGCCTCTACACCCTTTTTATCTTGCCCCCTAGTCCCTCAGTCTCTGTATTCTCCCAGTGTCTAGCCACAATTAGAGACTGGATAAGATGACTGTATCCAAGCTGAATCAAGACTGATCCTCATGCCTAGGGCTGTGGGAAGTATAAGATACTAGAACTCTCATCACTAAGAAAATTCAACCACATCTGTCCATTTGGGACTTGCAGCTTTGGATTTAGTAGTGCACCTAGAAACTTGGATTGCAGTTTTATTAATCCTACTGATAAACTACATTGTATGCCTTCAAACTTTCAGACCTAGGCTACAAGGGCAACCCTTTATGGCCAAAATGCTGAAATCTGTCTTCTGATGGGGACGGGTCATAATAAGTAGTACACTATACCAATAAGTGTTCCCTCTTGATCACCATGATAAATCCTATTTGAATAAAACAATGAACAGCCTAGGTCTCAATGCAGCCAATACAACCTCTAGTTCTGCGTACTAAATTAAGTCCAAAGACTGATCTCAACAGTGTATACTGAAACTCATTATTTATATACCTAGTTTTCTTGGTACCTGCCTTTACTTGCAGAACAAAACTGCCCTGGAGACTTGCCAAATTCAAAGTCTGAGCATGTTCTGGAAGCCATGTATAACCTTTTTGGTTAGCGTTCGATAGCCAGGGACAGCATAGCAGAAGAGCATCATTTTAATATTTAGAAAGGTTTTGTGTATGATATTATTCACCGAACTTTCAGGAGGGGGTGCTACAAACCAATTCTTTTAAAGGCATTTTTTTAAAAAAGGGAATTTTATACAAACAAATGCAACAATTCAACATTCCACAGTTTTGCTTCAGCTGATATTAATACTTAATTTCAAAAGG
>NW_015217747.1:0-1525 GCF_001447785.1 Gekko japonicus | reverse complement strand
GGTAGGTTAGGCTGAGAGGGTGTGACAGGGCTTACATGACAGAGCAGGGATTTAAAGCCAGTTGTCCCAGGTTCTAGTCAGGTGCTCTATTGCTCCATGTCAGCTCATTGTGGTGGTGGTCCCTATCCAACTAAAACAGCCATGTGTCGATCAAGTATCACACCAATCCAGTTGTCTAAAAGCCACTCAATAGGCTTCGAAATGCATTGCTCCTTGAAGTGTAGTATGCAAATAAATACACTGACAGTGCTGGCATGTTTTTGTTTCTATCACCATTATATTGAACATATATTGCAACCTAATATAGAATGGAAATTGTTATGATTCAAAGACACAGCACCATTTATCTGAAATGGAGGGAAGGTGGTGAATTCTGGGACCTCACTCTTTTTTGTTCTTGTTTTAGAGGAACAATAAATTTCAAGGTAATGTCAAATGGACTGAAGGAAAAGCAGTGCATTTAATATAGGCTCCCTTTGTACCATGAGAATTTTGCAATCAAAATCTTCTTTGCTACTTACCAGCCATGAATACTTCTGGTTTGCTAAGGTTTTTCTAAAGGACATGGAGCCACCATCAGGCTACCATTTGTTAGTCATTCCCATGGCTTATCCTCAAGCACTGAAAGAAAGCAAATCATGATGAAAAATGTATCCAGCTGCTGATTGCTCCTGTCTGTCTTTCACTTAAGCAGTTGGCCATTCAGCTATTGCTTTAAATGAAGATATGCATTGCTTTGCTTTGTGACGTGGTTGTATGAATCCCTGCAAATTGTCATTGGTACAATAAAGTGGCAATGTTGAAGGGTGCTTAACTGTTTCCCTTCAGACGTCACTGATGATCAGCAATGGGACATGCAAAAACATTCCATTACTTGAAGTGAAGGCAAAATTAGGACAAAAATAGATGTTGTCAGTTGACAAGAGATCAGCTTGTCAAATATGTTCAAAGTTGATGAAATGGACTCCTCCCCACCATGCCCTTGAAAATAAGTTAAAGTGGTAAATGAAATAATCTGCCACCTTAGGTAGATTTCTAAAAAGGTGCCATAACATTTTTCTAACTTAAATAACTACATCATCAAGGGTTTTTATTAGAGAGGAGAGGACTGTAAAATTTGTTATTTTGAAATCCAATCTCCCCCTCCCTTCCCACCTGATCACTAGATAGAAACATAAACTGTGGGGTTTCTGATGATCAGCGCAACAGGAATTCACAGTTCATATTGCCCCCATTTTTTTCTCCTTAGTATATATTGACCCACAGATCTTGGGGATTTTTTTTTAGTGGAATGTGTGCATATTTCCATATTCCTGAAGTTCATTGATCCTAGCAAAAATATGACCAGGGCTTTTTTAAGGCTCCCTGGTGTTTGCGTATCCTGCCAAGGAATCCTGATAATGAACTCCAGAATTAGCCAGAATACAGTGGGGACCATCATACCTCGGAGAAAACACACATATAAGAGATAAATGACATTTTTAACCTTGACTAATGGGGGACATGATAGATGTTTATAAAATTA
>NW_015217746.1:0-1527 GCF_001447785.1 Gekko japonicus | reverse complement strand
CCCCCAAAATCTCCAGGTATTTCCCAGAGTTGGCCGCCCTACTTTGCCTCCTCATGAAGGAAAACCTTTTTGTCTGATGGAATCAGATATTTGAAGAATGAAAAACAGTAGTCAGCACCAAGCCATTTACTGTTTGGCATGAAGAAGTAATGTGGGTCAACTCGACCCACTTTTACCTCAAGGTGGGAAGGATTTAGTGGAAGTAATAGCACAGGAAGGAAACTGGTCCATGAGTCTTATTTAATCTAGGCCAATAAACAACTCTTCAGCCTGCAGAACTGAGGCCTACTCCCATACCCCACCACATACCTAGCAACAGTCTCTAAATACCCCCCAGGTTTCCTCGGTAACACATTTTAACTGTATAACAGCAGACATTAACGCTTTGCCGTTTTAGCTCTGAATTATTTCAGAATATGTGTGATATCTTAAAACTCTTGAAGTAGCGAGGTTTTCAGGTATTCCATTGTTCCGGAGGTTTCTGTCAGGGTGATAATGCAATTAAAGTGGTTCGGAGAGTTCACTGAAGGTGGTAGGAAAATGAGAGAGCTGCGGGAGGCCGCCCTCTCCTCAGGAGTTCCTAGTGGCTCTGTGTTGCTGTCAAGCAGGGTAATGTGCCTGTAAATTTCACTCGACAGAAAACGCATCACGGCATCAAAAACCGACAAAACAAGCAAACCATGGAAGAGTGACAGCCAAGCGATTTTAACAGCATGCAGACTGTGCTGGAAGGGGAGGTGGTGATCAAGCAAGATGACAAGCTAGTAGAAAGCAAAACACAAGGAGTTGCTAAGGATTGTCAAGTATACAGATGGAAAAGAAGAAAAGTAGTTTAGCTGCATCCAGACTTAGCAAGAGTACCAACCACTCTGGGATTTTAAAAAAAACAAAGGATGATCTATCTGTATGAGAAATGTGAAGGCCCATGAGTGAAAATCTTGTTAATTAGCCCCCTTAATGAATGAGCTATTATTACTTTTCAGACAAGAGTATTAATACTTTGTGCACATGTGCCGTGGAGCTTCTGAAAAGGGAAGCGAGACTGTCTTTTGTCCATATACATGTGTTAGGAAGATAATGCTGTTGTCAGTGTGGTGCTTGTAATTCATACATTATAATATAATATTACTTTTCTGAAGAAAAGTACTCATACTCCTGTTCAAAAAAGAACTTCCAGGGATTTGCTGAGGGGGAAAAATCCACCGTGTATAATCTTAACCATATATGCTCATACTTACATGTGTGTGCACCTCTTTAAAAATATGATTAAGTGCCCTGAGAATACCCAAGGCTCTGTCCTAAGAAAACCAAGTTAAGCTCATCATACTGGACTATGATTTGATGCTTTGCAGTTCTGGCAAACTCTCAATAAGAAATGCCTCTACCATATTGAAGCATCCATGCAAAAGTGAGCTTCCCATGACGGACAGTTGTAAAAAACAGGGCAATGGAAAATTGACATAAGTCACTAAGGAAGGTCAAAGGAGGGCATGCAGATTAAGGCTGCCAAATATGTTTTGGCCAGGA
>NW_015217745.1:0-1528 GCF_001447785.1 Gekko japonicus | reverse complement strand
AGTTCAGCATCTTAACCACTTGAGCTGTTTTGTAGCAGTATCCTAATAGCCTTTCGCAGTGTTTCAGTTGTGTCCACAGTCTAAGCAAAGTGGGGGGAGGCCCAGGTTTAAACCAATCAAAAGAAGCCTTCAGAGTGGCTCCATCTGCAGACACAGTACTGACCAAAATCATTGTTCATTAACCAGAAATACACCATCTTAGATCTTTCGGAATACTTCTGATAAGCGGAATCAGATATCTCAACTACAGAGCTTGAGCCGTATCAGATACAAGAGCCTGCCACAAGTCCTCCATTTCTGTTGACCATGCTTGCATCTCTTGGCAGAGGGGAAAAAGAAGAAGAAATGTTTGCGATTTAAAATAAAATTAATATCCGCTGCTGTTTTCTGTGGGGAGTTCTTTCCACAACTGCAACTTTCATGGCTTCTTGGTTACAAAATGGCATCACGGGTCATTTGAATTTGGCAAACTGAGCTTGTCTGAGGATTAGAAGGGGAAGCGGCAGGATTGATGGCGTGTCAGCATCACTCATTCTCTTTTGTAAATCATTTTTCGGTCGCAATTATAAGGGAAGCAGAGCCAAACCTTCATCTTTTCCCCTCTATAAGTTTCTACTTATCACACTTCAAGATGAGGATATTTCTGAAATTGTCAATTGAGTTTATTTAGGAGGCTGATTTGGAAATCTGAATTGTGGAAAGATAGAAATGGGTGTCAATTACACGTGCACACCATATAATTGAGGAGGTATAATTCAGAATGCCGTTTCCCTCCAACGTGGGCCAGTCGGAGCTGAATTCTAGGACACAGTGCTGAACTACAATGGGCTTACTGGCATTGTGATTATATTGTGAATATCCTTTTTTTCCTTCTCCCCCACCCTCCCTCTCCTTGGAGCAGAGAATACATAGCATCGCTTGCCTCTTTAAATTTGATTACAGTGTCTGACACCTTCTGTGTCAAAAGCTGAGCTTATTCAGAGTGGAAGAAAAGGTAGAAATGGAATTCATATGTACTTCTGTCTGCCAATGGAATCTTCACCCCCTCCCTACTCTGTACACTGGGCCATTGTAACTCTTAACACCAGTAGCATTTCCAGAGGAGAAATTAAAGTCGAAACTAACACCTCAGCCTTGAGCACTGGTAAGCAGTGCCATCTTGAGTTGGGGAAAATAGGCAACGAAAGGCCGTTGCATCTATATAACATACCAGAAGTTCTAGAAGTGAGACACAGGTCTTGCTAGGATGGTGAAGACAGTGTCTGGGGAAAATTAATGGTTTTTGGTTGATGGTTGACAATGACTGTGTCTCTTGATTGGGCTAGGAGGAAATACCAGCTCATCTGATTGGGGAAGTGTAGGGTTGTGTTGTATCTGAAAGGTAGGTTGTTCAATCCTTATGTTTGGCCTAGGACCATTTCACTAAATTGCATTGGAGGTCCATATCCTTGCCCAGCCTTGGAACCACTTTTCTGGACCCGAGGACTGGATTTTAAAGAATTTACCTTATTTATAGTCCACCTTTCTC
>NW_015217744.1:0-1526 GCF_001447785.1 Gekko japonicus | reverse complement strand
GGAGCCCATGGAAGTCAATTAGCATTCCTAGTTCCTATTATATCCAATGGGTCTTCCAGCCTCTCCCATCGTTCTCAGTAGGCATGCCTGTAATTTGTTTTAATACATTCCATAATGGCAGACCAACAGAAAAGGATGGGGAGGCTGTTTGTAAAGGAAGTCACTTTTACTGTGTGAAAGGAAGCAAACAGGCCACAACTTGGATGGATGACAAATGCAGTTTTCAGTAGAAAGGTAATCAATTCTTATTGTCAGTCAGTCACTGTACAAGTAGGACACAACCGTCCCTACAAGCACTGGTTCATCTCCATAAACATCAGCCGTCCCTAAAATGAAATGGTTTCTTCTGTTTTCATCCATGACAATGCTCATGTCTAGAATCTCATGCATAGCCAGATCCCCAAGTGAATTGCAATTAAAACCCAAATCATAGAGGCTCTGTAGCACACTCTCCATTATCCTGGGGATATCTCCTTCCTCCTTTGCACTATGAAAAAGGCAACATCACTTAAGCTGGTCTGCTTGATTTTGCATGTATTTTTGAAATAAACCACTTCACAGTTGCCACAGCACGGTGGCTGCTAACTGGCTTTTGAAATAAACATTGGGATGAAGCCTCTGAAACATTCTAAGAAGCTCCTGAATGACAGGCAATGAATAGCCCAGGGTTTCTTAGCTATTTTTATCTCACATTTCACTAATGTACACACGTGCTTTGATTCAACACAGTATATTGTTTATGGGGCACTTTACAAAGAAAATAAAATTCAGCCCTTGCCCAGAGGGCTCATGTACCTCAGGTTAAGTCATGGTTAAGGGTGTGGTTTGATTCTTTCAAAAATTCTCTGAGATGACATTACAGTTTTGGGTTGACATTCTCAGTGATTCCCATAGGGGATCCTTCTTTAGCTAGCTGTGGAACTAGCCATCTTTTTCACCTCATGTAAGGAATGGGGTGTTCTCCGACACCTCTTCCCACTGCTGTTATATGCTCCATTTCTCTAATGGGGCATCCACACACCTGGCTGTAGCAAGAAGCAGCAGAACTGCCTGTGACCTTTGCTCAGACTTGGATACACATATGCATAGCGGGTGGTACTAAATACCCAACTGTGTACTGCTTGTCATTAGTTCATTACATCAGATGTGGCTTTTGCTTACCTGTGAAGAGGCTAGAGCCAATGCCAGGGCCTGTGCTCCCATTAAGGGAGGGAACCCAGAGGGAAAGGATTAGAAACACAAAAAGGTTAGGTTGTCAAATACAGTCATGCATCATGGATGCTGGACGTGCCTCCTCCCATCTGTCGTCATGGGATTTAATGTACGTTCTGAGTAACTCGGTTGCTGCATATTCACTGTACGTTGATAGCACAGCTTTCTCTGTTTGTCTTTAAACTCCTGAAGAGTAGACAAATCCTCTTACAGATACTGTGGAACAGAAAAGAAATCCAGATCCACTGATAATTGCTGCCTCGACTGGATTCTGAGTTAAATCATGTTCAGAGACAGCTCTCAAGCGTCTATTT
>NW_015217743.1:0-1527 GCF_001447785.1 Gekko japonicus | reverse complement strand
CGCCAGAAGGAATCTTCAAAAAAGATTCTTGTAGGAGAACCTGAACAAGAAACTGTTGCTGATTCTGTAGGGATTGCTGCTGCAGATGAGCTTTCATGTTCCAAAGAACTTCCTCCATCGCAAGATCAAAGAGAGCTTTTGAGTTCCCTGCAATATAATAGAAATCTTCTCAAATATTTAAATGATGATCGACAGAAACAGCCATCCTTTTGTGATCTGCTCATAATTGTTGAAGGAAAAGAATTCAGTGCCCACAAAGTAGTTGTTGCTGTTGGAAGTAGTTATTTTCATGCTTATTTGAGCAAAAATCCAAGAACGGATGTCATTACCTTGGATCATGTAACTCATTCAGTATTCCGTCATCTTCTTGAGTTCTTGTACACGTCAGAGTTTTTTGTGTATAAAAAGGAAATCCCCTTAGTTTTAGAGGCAGCCAAGTTTTTAGATATTATTGATGCGGTTAAACTGCTAAATGGTGAAAGTGTTTCTAATTCACAGTCTGAGGAGAGAACTGAGAGCCCATCACAGGTACAAACATCCAGTGAATTGACTCATAAAGTTGCAAGCAATCACCAGTGTGCTTTGTGCAATCGAATCTTCTGTTACAAGAAATCATTAGAAAATCACTTGTCCAAAGCCCACAAATCCCTTATCCGAGAAAAAGAAGATGGCCTAAAAATGGTTGAGAGGGCAGATATTTCTACAAGAAGGTCAATGCGAAATCGCAAGTGTCCAGCTAAATTTGAGCAGAGTGACAATGAAAGTGAGGAAGCATCTGATAGCTATCTTGATAAAGATGCTCCTGACAAGGAAAACAGTGAGTCTGAAGATAGTGGGAGTGAGTACAATACTGATGATGGCATAAAGGAAGAAGACACGTCTGAAGATGATACTGGGTCTGAAGAGCAAAGTGAAAAAGAATGCGAAGAAGAAGATGATCAGGAACCAGATAGCCTTGCAGGGAATACTCCTGAAAGCACTTTGTTAACATATATTCCAGTAATCGTGCAGAACAGTAATAAGAAATGTTTGCAGTGTCCTAAGTGTGATAAAACATTTGATCGAGCAGGTAAGAGGCTGTATTTTTCCTTCTTCTTCCAATCTGATGTTCAGTTGGTGAACAGACTATTGGCTACACTTTGCCTGATAGTTCTTTCTTTATCCTCGAGGAGATAATTGTGCATTCACAATGACATTTTGTATGAAGAAATGGTTGCATTGCACTATGCAAAAGCAGGTCCCATATTTTAACACATGTGAATATAAAACAATACAGAATACAAGCATTACTAATGTTCATGGACTAATGAAGCTGGAACCCTGCAGAGCCATGTTTCTTCTAAGTGCTGCTGTTGTTAAGTTCTGATTCCAGGTTTTTAGCTAGCAATGGCATGCAATAACTTAAACCAGATTTAATTACTTTTAAAATTCTTGCGTTTGAAATGTATGTAAACTTGACATAGGGAGAGAATGCGCAATCTCTTGTCATTCAGAGAGGATAGACGTGTGTTATCTTCAGAGGCTTAC
>NW_015217742.1:0-1527 GCF_001447785.1 Gekko japonicus | reverse complement strand
CAATGACAATAAAGTATATTACTATCACTTAGGCTTTTAGTTTGATTGGCATGCAACGTACATTGTGGTTTTTACAATCATTCTTTCCAAAGATTACAAAGACAGCAGAAAACTGGATTGCTGGGCAGATATGTATTAAGGGGTAAAGTGCAGTGATAGTGCGTAACAAGCTCTCGACTATTCAATGGCCAGGATGTCCTGTGCCTTTACTAGCTGATTAACAGTCAGAAAAGCTTTTTCCCCCCTGGGCTACAGATGAATGATTGGAGAAACGCTCATGACTTCGTGTGCATGCTCAGGGATTGCAATCTTTGCTCAATACACTGTACGTAACCCCGAGAGACTCACCTGTCCAGTGCTTGCCGGGCCAGCTGCTTCAGTTTTGTTTGGAGAACTGAATCTGAAGTCTCATTAGCCTTTAATATTAAATAACAAGAAGAGCAAAAAGCCTAACTGTCAATCTAACGCTGCACACTTAAATGCCCCGAGCTCAGCCATTACTAAAATTAACCTCCCTCCTGCTATAAAACACACAGACTCTCATAATGAGCTGTTTGAGCCCAATAAACACCAGTCATTCTTTCCTAATGGTATTTTATGCTTTTCATGTACACACACTAGATAAAATGAGCTTTCCCCAGTACAGCCAAACATCAGAGCCTGGCATGATGGATAACAGCAAGAACTATGGAGTCAAAGCCTCCAGTTCAAATCTCAGCTCGATTTTGAGTTTGCCAGATACCTACAGCCAAGCCATTCAGTGCACCAATCATCTCTCTTAATCTTGGTCCTTCATATACCACATAGGAGTTCCAGTAGATTACTGTAAATATACATGAAGGTTTGTGCTGAGCGAGTGTACAGGGTCGGGGGCAGTGTACCTGGACTCATCAGAAGCAGCAGGGGAGAAGGGACAAGACCCACTGCCCAGGTGACTCCACAGTTTCTCTCTGCCCCCACTCTCAGCACTGCTGCCAAGAGAAAGGGCGGCCCATGGGGGCATGCCCCAAGTAGCAGGGAAATGGTCTGCAGCCGCAAAGCAACCTGGCTCCTTTAATAAGCCGTGAGCTGCAGCAAGGGCTGCTGGGAGTCGTCAGAACGAGAGCAGGAAGCTGGCCAAGGAGGCAACTTGGCTGGAGCTACGGCCCCTGCCCCTGGAGTTCTTGCAAGGTTTCTGGCCAGGCCTGCCTCTGGGGCAGCCATTTAAAAGTGGTCCTCAACAGGACCAAGGAGGGACATGCCCAGAGACTCTCCCACAGGTAGTGAAGAGGCCTGGGAAGGAAGGGAGAGGGTGACAAGAAACCCCTCCCCGATCTGAGGGCACCGGGCCATGGAAGGCAGGACACTGGAGGATGTGTCAGCCCAGAAGCCCCATCTGATGAGCTCTGATACTAACAACAAGCTGGACTACAATTATAGCCCCTTTAAATAATGATGGAAGAAACTGAACCCCTCCCACTGCTCCATGTCCCAAATAACCCATTTCTCAGATTTCAGCTTCCTTTCAAGGGCTACACACACACACAC
>NW_015217741.1:0-1527 GCF_001447785.1 Gekko japonicus | reverse complement strand
TTTTTCTCTATCTCCGAATGTGAAATTTTGCGTATGTTACTTAACGAAGCAGTATTCAGGCTACTTAATAGGCAGATGGGCAAAATCTCTGCTTTTAGTTTAAGTCTATTTAAGTTTGGTACAACTTATCATTGACAGTAGTCACAGCTCAGTGAGAGACAAGGGTGCTTTTTTAAAAGGCTTCAGGGAACCGCAAGTTAGCTAACAGTCTCAGGAGAATGGGAGCTGTGCAATTCCAAGTTTGTTTGACCAAGCACAGGGAATCTGTTCATCCCAAATATAATAATTGGGCATTACACACACCCTGTGGGCAGGCCTGGATCAACAATCAAACTACTGGTCCAGGTGACATTTTTGCATTCTTGAAGCAGCACCATGTAGAAATTATGGAAACTGTTAGTATGGAGGAAACTTTCTTTTAAAAATCTGATTAACGAATTTGGTTGTTTTTCCTGAGAACACTAGCGTAGGTGCCTGATAGGCTGGGCATCGCTTAATCAGAAGAGCTGCAGCAGGTGGGAATGTCTCAATATACAAAGTTCCAGAGAGGCGGGTGTGTCAGTCTGTTGCAGCAAAGTTAGAAGTCTAGTGACACCTTAAAGACAAAGCTTATTACAGCATAACTTTTCGTGAGCTAGGGCTCACTTCACCCCATGCATGAAGTGTACATCCAGAAGGCTGTTGAATTTATATGAAAAGCTACAAACAGCAGAAAGGAAGATGCAGGAGGAACACCCCCACCGGTCTTACCAAAGCCTCTGGATTCCTCACTCAATATTGAAGCTCGTGTCTTTGCACACATCCCACCCCTTACAGATACTAAATTGACCAGCAGTAGCTTTTTAATTGGATATGCTTTTCATGTTTCACCCTGCACCGTTTTAGTTCAGATCGTATGTTAATCCTTCTTTGCCTGTTTGTCAACAGCCAGGAGTGGTGAGAGGGATTTGATTTCATTTTAAAGTGGCTTCTTTTTAGTGACATCTCCCCCCCTCCCCGCCCCACACACACTTTCTGTTGTTTGCAGCTTTTAATATGAATTTATCAGCCTCCTGGATAAAAGCGTAAAAACTTATGCTGCAATCAGTCTTCCAGCCCTTAAGGTGACACTTGATTTTTGTTTAATTACTCTTTGATATACAAAGAGCAGCCTAATGCGAACTTGATAACTTCTTGTCTTGATGAACATTTGTTATCTAAGACAGTCCTTGTACATTTGAGATGGTAGTCTTCCTGAGGGTGGGCCCATTCCCGTTTGTCACAGGGAAGCAATTAGTCAATTGACTTTGTACCCTTGAGCAAGCCCCTAAAGTTATATGAAGGTGTAAAGTACAAATCAACAATAGCAGCCTCATCTGCCCACAGCAAGTAAGCAGACAGAATGTTAACACCCCCTCCCCAACCACTAATGTATGTGTAGGTTAAACAAATGTTTGGTTGTTCTAATCTATGGCCTGGCTCAGGAGAGCGCAATGCAGAACCCCAACATGATAAAATGGATTGCACCTTTTTGGACAGCAGGTGGAG
>NW_015217740.1:0-1527 GCF_001447785.1 Gekko japonicus | reverse complement strand
AGCCACATTGTTTTCAGATGTACAATGGTGCAGCTTAATTAAGCCATGTTCAATTGCATGTCTTACATTCATGTAACGTATATTGATATGTCTGCTTCTGACTCTAATACAATTATTGTCTGCTAGTTGTTGAGCAGCTACATTATCACAATATACATTTACAGGCAAGTCATATTTGATATCATAATCAGTTAAGAGTTGTAGCAACCACTCAAGTTGTGTGCAACACTGACTTAGCGCCGCATACTCCGCTTCACACGTACTGAGCGATACATGTTGCTGTTTCACAGCCTTCCACAGTACAAGTGCTTTGTTCAAATACACAACAAAACCTGATGTAGACTTGCCATCCTGCCTTTCACCCCAGTTAGAATCACAAAATGCAGTTACATCATTTCCATTGTCAGATTCCAACACCAGTTTATCTTCAATGGTGCCTTTGAGGTAGCGTAACACTCTTTTGGCGGCAACCCAATCTCTTTCGTATGGTCTGTTGTTCCTTTGACTCAACAAATGAACTGCTATGCTAATGTCAGGCCTACTCCAATTGCATAAGTATGAGAGAGACCCAATCAGAGATTGATATAACTGTTTGTCAGTAAACTCCTTGTTATCTGGTTCCTTGACATATCCCGTGGTCATTGGGGTTGTTACACTGTGTGCATCTTGCATGCCAAATTTAGTAAGCAGTTTGGTTATTTTATCCTTTTGATTCAACATAAACCAACCACTTTCATTCTTAGTAACCTCCACTCCCAAGAAATGACCAATTTCACCCAAATGTTTCACTTTAAACATGCTTTGAGTTGTGCGTTTGAACCATTCCAGTTGTGACTCATTATGGCAAACAAAACATAAATCGTCAACAAACAATATCAGGTAACAATCAGTGTTATTGATCCTTCTATTAAACAAGCAAGGATCTGCCACAGCTTGTGTGAAACCCACATTCTTCAATGCGTTGCTTAAGCAATCATACCAATTCTTGGCACTCTGCTTTAGACCATACAATGACTTATTTAATTTCAATACCAATTGTTCATTCTGATGTTTGAACCCTGGTATTTGTGCCATGTAAATATCTTCAGTTACAGGAGCATTCAGATATGCAGTGGTGAAATCAAAGTGATTTACCATCATCTTATTCTGCCCTGCTTTGATAAGTGCCAGTTTAAACGTATCAGACCTGACAGTGGGCGCGAAAATTTGATCGTATTCCTGGCCTTGTATCTGAGAATACCCTTGGGCCACGATCCTGGCTTTTCTTTTAATGCCCCCATTTGGCATTTGTTTTATTTTATACACCCAACGACATCCAATTACATGCTTGTCATTTGGCAACCTGGTTACAGAGTACACATCATTTTTAAGCAATGAATCATGTTCCTCCTCCATAGCCTGAAACCATGCCTCTCTTTCGTCTTGAGGCAGTCTTAGTACATCATTGTAACACTCTGGTTCTTTAACATAAACATGGTTCACATCAAAGCCAAACCTGATTGGAGGAACACCTTTTGTGCTGCGTTC
>NW_015217739.1:0-1529 GCF_001447785.1 Gekko japonicus | reverse complement strand
TTTCTGTGCAAATGTCTATTATTGGCTTGAATCCATGGAACTACTAACGGAACTCAGTTTGTGAAATGTGTTTCTTCTGATCTCCCCCTTCCCACTGTAGCCCCATGTCCCCTGAAAAGCCATTTGTGACTGTTGGAAACAGCAGCAGGGAGAAAGTGTTAAGGATATGTCCCGCCAGCTTTGCTTCATGTGTGGTTCTATGGATTCAGGCCATAATCCTGTAACATCTTTTCTATCTGATGCCATACAAACAAATGATTGACTCTGAATGCCATCAGAGTCTTTGTTTGATCCTGAGGGGACGACTTGAGCTGTAGTGGTTCAGAAAGGAAGATTGTGCTGCTGTGGAGTAAAGAAGATGGCAGAGGAGGGGAAAGCCACACTGTTCTGCTTTATTTACTGTGGGAAAGTACATGAAATCTGGGATGACTTCATAAGTCTTTAAAATCTCTGCATGCTTGTACATGTGCCCCTACTGCTTCCAGTTTTAGCTGTGTCACATAGGACCGAAGTATTCATCTTTACAGTGAATGGTATTGGAGGTTATGGTATCGGTGCTGAGACCTGAACAACCTAATTCTAGGAGCTGCTGTATTTGCACAGTACCTTGTCATGTTGATCCATTAGATCTTAGGTACTGTTATCATAAAGGACACCGGAATGCTTCAAATAGATTCGTAACACTCAGAGTGTTGCTGAAGTTAAAGTGTGTTCACACTTTTCACTAATTAATCCCTAAAGTAATTAACAGAAGTGTGTGTTGCTACAGCTCTATTATTTTTGATAGGAAAAGTACACTTGTTATCCATAACTGAAGTACCTGTGATGCAAAACAGATGTTCTATATTTTGATCAAATGTCTTTCTAGATTGTCCCATACATTATTCTTTTGAAAAGTAAAGGAGGGTTTGTTTTTGTTTTTTGCATGTGAAACTTAGATTCATTTCTTCAGGAAACTATAAATACCCCCTCCCAATTTCCAAAACCACTGTGATGCAGGTATTTAAAGGTTCACACTACCTTACCCCTGTGTAGATATTCAGTCCTTACCCATGATGACAGACAGGGTTTGTGGTGGCTTTAACTTAGCTCCTGGGGTGAGGCTGCCCCAACTCAATTGTGCATTGGACTTCACATGTCCTTGGAGGTCTGCATGTGTAGAGTACGGTATGTGTATATGCCCTTTCCATACAATCTGTACACCACACAAGTGAGGCGTACATTTAGCTGTCTGCTCTTGAGCTCAATGCATATAGGCTCCCTTCCCCTATGCAAACATCTGGCAAATGCCAGATAGGGTAAGCTGGCACAAACTTGTTCATTCTACTGCATGTATGGATTGAAACAGTACTAATGGTTCATACTGGTTCATTTGGATTCAATGTAATATTTCATTTGCCCACAGTTATTGTAGAGACTTAACTACAAACTACGTTTTGCATAATTGAGATTGTACTTCTCTGAAACCATTTGGGGGATCTAGTGTTGTGCATAAAACCAGTCTTCGAAAAAACAAACAGAAATCATTA
>NW_015217738.1:0-1529 GCF_001447785.1 Gekko japonicus | reverse complement strand
AACAATGCATCTGAAATTTGGGGATTTCAACATGCTAAGGCCATACTTGCTTAATTTGATAAGCACTCGTCCTTTGCCTTTCTGCGATTGTGTTAAGGGCATTAAAACCAGCCTTTCTCCACTCTTGGGCCTTCCTGTTCACATTTGCAAGATGCCAGATGAAGTTAAACTCTACATGACCCTGTTGAGTGTTTAGGAAGAAAAAGGAAACTTTGACCTCTCTGCAACCTGATTCTGTCTCCTCTCCCTGTTGGCAAACTGATCACTTGTCTAACTATTGAACTACATTGTATTGCCAACCAGATCAAAGGCAACAACAGGCCAATTCAGCAGCGGGAGGGGAAAAAAGCCAACCATGCAAAATGGGCAATTAACATTAATCATAGATGAAGTTGTTTAAGCGGATAACTAGAACCTGGTCTCTATAGCAACCCTCATAAAACAGGGCTCCTGGCTAATGCTTGGACTCTCGCCTTACCATATTCCGTGGGAACTCGAGGCCATTGTGGCTTGGCCTCTGCCGACCAAAGCGAGTTAGCAAAAAAACCCACAGTGCTACTACACAGTGCTTCGTTATGCGCAGGTCAAGCTTCACACGCCATTTCTTGGCTAGCTCCGTCCTCGTCCTTTTCAGCTTCGTGGAAGAAAACAGATATGCGCCCATGTACACCCCTCCTTCTATGCACTCCAGGTAGTGCATGGAGTGGCCATGCCACACAGATTCAGGCCACCTCCTGCTTATTGCTGGAGCATGGGGCTTCTGAACATGTGGGGCTGTGAACGGAGCACCCACTTCACATAACCCCAGGGCAGGAGGCCTGCCTCCACTATACAGAGCAACTCAGGACCACGCTGCATACTGCACTGGATTTCTGTGTACGAACCTCCACTTTCGCCCTTAAGAAGCAGTCGTAGAATCACCAGTATGGATCACAGCCTGGGAAAAGTGGACGCTCTCCCAGACACCATTTCCCTGGTCAATAATCCGTCCCACTCTGGACAACTCTAGGCTTTGTGTGGAAAATCCAATACCTGCCTTTTTGATGGTGAAGCCTAATGGGACCAGTCAAGGCTTCATGTGAACCGAGTGTGCTGAGAACACTTCTCCCTTCCCCAGAATCCTCTGCAATGTGCAAAGTAAATAATACCACCCACTGTCCCTCCCCCTCCCCGAGTCGAACGCCCTCCAGTGACATGATATGGTCCACCCCTCCCCTCATCCAAATCCACCATTTTTGTTCTGCATGCGCTTTAGTTTATTCTCGTAATTCTAATTCCCAATTATAACAATACTTTTAAGTGTACGACACTGCATATGCCTGTGTGTGTCCCTCCCTATTCTCCTTTCTCCTCCACCCTTTCGGTTATTTCTCCATTGTCTGTGTTAAACCACAATCTCGTTGTGGGCAGAGGCCCATTCGGTTTTGCCTGTGTAAAGCACCAAGTACACCAAGGTCCCCATATAAAAATTACGAGTGATTAAAAAAAGTAGATACGATACCTGCTCTCTGAAAGCAGGAAGTTCACAA
>NW_015217737.1:0-1530 GCF_001447785.1 Gekko japonicus | reverse complement strand
CACAAGACTCCGCAGCTTGGAGGGAACATGGGTGCCTGGTAGTTGCTGGGATTTGTGTGCGGAGTGCTGGACTAGGTGGTTCTTGGCTGGTTCCTGCTTATTTTCTTAAGCAAGATTCTTAGGCTTGCTCAATATAGTTATCTCTTATTTGTTTGAAGAGTGGCTGCTTTGCAGATCTAAAATACACTTGTGGTCTGTGAGAATTCAAGTAAAAGAGCATCACACAAGACAGAAGTCAGCCACTCAGCCTGCACTGTAGATTTGCAGCCCTATTCTGTGCATTTTCATTCTGAAAAGCCTCCTTGAGGTCATTGGTGCGTACTCCCAAGCCAGTGTCGTTACCACTTGAAGCCATACATTCTTTTTAACTGCAGTGGCCCTAACACAGTTGGCTGAGAGGGGGAGATATTGGCTGTGTAAGGGGGTGAAGGGTTAGAGTTAGTTGTTGCCAATCTTATGCTCCATTTTCCAAAGTTTCCTTCAAGAGACCTCACAGGTTATATGCAGTCAAGATGATGTAGTAGTTAATGTTAGACTAGTATCCTGGAAACCTGGGTTCAGATCTCCACTTTGCCATGCAGCACTGGGTGATCTAGGGCCAGTCACTCTTTTTTTCAGCCTAACCTACCATACAAGCCTGTTGTTGTGAGGGTAAGCTGGAGTCTGGGAGGACGATACTGTAAGCTGCTTTGGATTCCCATTGCAGAAAAAGAAGGGTGCAAATAAAAATCACCTCAATGCTTTAAACCATTAAAAATTTTCAGTACAGATGAGGTTGAAGCCTTCATGCCATGCCTGCACGGAGGATACTGGAGCGGAGACATCTTTTGCTTTTACGAGGGTGCCCTTGCCCATTTCAGTTTCTCTCTCTTCCTTTCTTTTTGACAGCCTTGTTACTTACGAGACTGGGAGATGCAAGTGCACTTCAAAATCCATGGGCAAGGAAAGAAGAACTTGAACGGGGATGGCTTTGCAATCTGGTACACAAAAGATCGCATGCAGCCAGGTAAGAGCCCCCTGAGTGCATTCCCAGACCCATGCTCAAAGGTGCGATGCGTTGCAATGAGCTGGTCCTTCCACAGGGCTCAGTCAGCAAGGCAAAGTTTACTGTGAATTGGTTCAACATTATATTTGGTCTGCTCCATCTCCTGCATCTTTAAGACCCACAGGAGTCTCCTATCATGGGAGGTGTGGAATAAGCAAAGAGCTGCTTGGAATAAAAGCTCTTAAATATCCTGGTCGTGAGGGCTGCAATTCTGGTTTGCTTGTTCCTTGCAGACCACTGTATTTCCTTCCATCTGACAGCCACCAGGCGGGTGGGTGTTTAAAGCAGCTGATATTTTAAAATCAAGCTGCTGCATTTTCCCTCTGTGCCTGTAGTCCAAGAATCCATGCATGGGAGAGAGCTGTGAGCATCCGGCTGGTGGTTTCTTTGAAGACTGCCACTGATGCTGAAGAGACATGCTACTCTTCGGTTAAGTTGTCTGGAGAATCCTAAAAGTGTGGCAGGGACCTCTAAGGATCCCTGGA
>NW_015217736.1:0-1530 GCF_001447785.1 Gekko japonicus | reverse complement strand
TAAAAGAAGTCAAAACAGACTCAAAACAGAAAGCATGACTCCATCCACAAATTGAGAAGGCTATGAGATGTCAAATATCCAGGGAGATATTTGTCACAGCGGGGTAGTCTTATTAGTCTATAGTAGCAAAACAAATTAGAAGTCCAGTGGCATTTTACAAATTAACAATATTCATTTATTACACCCCTCTTCTAATTAACAGTTTCCTTCCTATGGTTAATATCCCTCTTACTTTCTAATAGGAATGTGATCACAATATCCATTAGACTATGTACCTATGGCAATACAATGTATGTAATCTCTGACAGAAGTTTCTAATTCTCAGTAACTTTCATTGCAGTATAGAACAAAAAAATTACCAGCACGTCCTGGCCTTGATTTTTGCCATCCATGAGATCAATAAGAATCCCAGGGGCTTGTCCAATATTACTCTAGGATTTCATATCTATGACAACGTATTTGATTCAATGAGCACATATAAGGCCATCCTAGATTTACTGTTCACAAAGCAAGTTAATGCATTGCAGTTGGATAGAAAAGAGGATGTTTTATCTGTTATCGGGGGACTTGCTGTAAAAAACTCTATCCAAATGGCCACCATCTTGGATATCTATAAGATTCCACAGGTATGTGTATGAAAAATTGGGGTATGGATGTAATCATATTACTGTTTTGTTTAATTCTGATCAAATATCTTATCAATGTAACACTATACATTAAAGAACCCAGTTTTTTTTAATATGCATTTTTTACAGTAAGAGTTTCTGTTTTGCCATTTCAAGTTATTAATGGCAAAGGAGCTTCCAAACATAGTGAGCCTAACTCAACACAGAAATAAGCTGTTGTGACCAAACTTCCATTTTGACTTGCCCGTCTTTTCTCCCTCCATCTTAGTTCCATGACCAATGTTTTCTTTGCTAGGATGATAAACAACTCAACTAGCAGACTGGGCACAGGTTTGTCATATACCCCTTTTGATATCATCATAGCTGACTTGAAAGACAAAGAGAGACTCAGAGAGATTGATACCAAAGAAATTAGACCAGTGCTTAGAACTCCTCTTCACTTAATCAAGGTGCTCTGGTCCCAACACCATTTTATTGCATTAACATTTCTTCTTACAAAAAAACTCCAGTTATAGAAGCATTTTTACTTAATAAGGTTTCCTCTCACCTGATTTAACATTGGATGTTGGGAGCTACTGCTGACCCTCCACATTATAATGGAATAGCCCACACTTTCCAGTATGCCTCCCCTCTGCCCAGACATTTCTCTGCCTTTATTTATTAGGAAAAGTTCCCAATACTTGAAAACTCCTTGAATCACACCCTCACCCAGTCAGAAACCACATCTCTGAGCTCAGCTGGATCCTCCTCTTCTTTCCAAGCCTAGCAAAAAAGGAATCTTTTGAATTGTATCAGATTCCAGTCCTTTAACATAAGTCAGAATGCTTCCCAAAATTGTCTTGGTGTGCTTTATACTCATAGTCTGTTTTTTTTTAATTTGTATCCTTAATCAAGGGTGATCCTG
>NW_015217735.1:0-1530 GCF_001447785.1 Gekko japonicus | reverse complement strand
ACTCAGCTTAGAGGGAGCACTGACGGAGATGTGTAACGTTTTGATTTTAAAACGCTAAAGTGAATTTTCAGTTTTCGAAATATTTCTGTTGTTTCCCACTTCACCGTACCCCACAGAAGGTTAAATGCTAACAACCCAGAAGAAGCAAAAACTTCAAATGGGACTCAAGACAACTAGGTGGGGTTGCCAGCTCTGGGAAACGCCTAGAGATTTGGAGGCAGAGCCTGCGGACATTTGGGAATGGATTTCCCTAGACTCTGTGGCTTCCCATAGAGTTTGTCTGCTGGAGCTGCCTTTTCCTTCTGGGGAGCTGATCTAGTTTACATTTCTGGGAGAATGCCAAGCACCACCTGGAGGTTGGCACCGCTATAAAACCAGGTCGGCTGGACCAGTCCTTTAAAATAACCAGGTAAGCCCAAATTCCACCCTTGCTCCTGCAAAGCCGGGAGGCAGGGAAGGACAACGGAGCACACCCTGAACCATATTTTTAATCAGGCATCGCCCCTAAAAAGCCAAAGTGGGAGCAGTGACTTCCCAGGGGCACATCCCAGAAAACCGGAGAGGAGCAGAGAGCTTGCTTCTTCAAATGTTTAAATTGAAATGTTCCGACTGGCGGCTTTGGCAGAGCTCCCCGGGCACGCCCCCTTGGGGTGAGATCACGCTGGCAAACCCCGGCAACCTGCAGCAAGTTCAGGTTCCAAGTCGGGCAGGTAGAACGGAGCGGCACTTCCTGCTTCTGTGGGGAGGAGCCGAGAGGAAAGGGGAGAGCCAGCGAGAGAACCCGGCCGGCCGACCACGGAGGCACAGCAGAGGTGACGGGAAACAGCCTCCCCTGGAGCAGAGCCGGCCTCTCTCCCGCATCTCCCGACAATGAAATCGGACAGCGAGGAGAACAAACCTGGTAGGTGCCCCCTCTGCTGTGCCAGGAGGTCTAAGGTTAGGGTCCAGAGAGAGTTTGGCAAACCACCGACCCCAAATCTGCCTGCCGAGAGGCCAGTCTCTCAGGCCTGGCCTTTTGTTCGGCTCCTTGCGTGGATGGAGCTGAGCTGAGACAAGCGGACTCAGTGCCTGGTCGAGTTTTCTTTCCTCTGCCTTCCGAAGGGTGTGTTTGTGTGCGTCAAAACAAGCAACCGGAGCCGGCGAGGATGATCGAGAGGTTTGTGTGGGCAGGAGGCAGGTGTGTGTGTGTGTGTTGAAGTCTCTGCTCTTTAAATCTCGCAGAGGGGTTTTGCCAAGCGGCTGGGCCTTTGGGAAAGAGAAGCGTCTCCCCCTGAATGGGAAAAGTCAAAGTTCAGAGCGTATAGGATGTGGTCAGTTTCCTTCTGTTAGCGAAGCGGGGAAAAGACAGGTGTGGGGCGGCCGCCTCCAAAAGGTTCGCCTTCAGGTAGCTGCGGTTGTGGCGTAGCTACCGTGCGGATTCCCAGCGGACTGATGGTTTTGTACGGCCGTGTGTTGGAAAAGCCTCAGACTTGACATGCTGGGAGCGGCTGCTGCACGCATAAGATAATTCTTCACGGATCTGGCCCTTCT
>NW_015217734.1:0-1530 GCF_001447785.1 Gekko japonicus | reverse complement strand
CTGAGATCTGATGTGATCAGGATAGTCTGCGCCATCTAGGTCGGCCCCCAAAGTACCATGGCTTTGCCTAAAGTCACAACTCCCAAGCAAAACCAAATTCAAATGATTTTGTCTGCAAAGAAGGTTGTATATTCATAACAGCAGGTCTGATGGCAACTCTGCTTTTGACTAAGATATATAGAGTATACCAGGCTGTTCCTGAGTTCTACCAGGCTAAACACATAGAATTGTGGCAGCTTATGAAAAAAAATGTTTTCTTTGTCACAACATGATAGTTTACAAATGATCTATGCTGCAGCTGTCTGTCTTTAATGCTGATCATAAGCAGGCTGTTCTTTCCCCCATCATTCTACTCAGGTTCTCCATAAAACTAGGAGGACATGTGCCAATGAAGCCATGGGAGAGGAAGTCTGGGAATGGGAATGGAAACAATCATACTGATGGCCAAAGTCAACCACGTATTCCACAAGTCAACTAGGCCACTGACAAGAGTAGCAATTATGGGTAATGGACATCCTCCCAGCACATTCAAAATGGTTCTGTGACTCTCCTGGAATGTACAGTCCTAACTAATAAACCATTGTAAATAAAAGACCAGACACTATTTTTTTCCTCACTTTTGGCACAGCAGTGCAAAAATTGGCCTATATTTATTTTTAAAATTGCCAAGAAAAAAGTCATTTTAGTATTAGGAAAGAGCCTTAAATGGCATGTACTACAGAGGGATATCTCTCTCTCTCTCTCCTCCCATCTGTTACATGGTGTTCCACATGCTGACCCCAGACAGACTAGCTTGTCACCAGAATTCCAAGGACCTATTTGTTACTGTGACATCTCTCATTTAACATCAACATATACATGCCTGCTGTTTCTTTCAGGATAATTTGTTAATGCCACCATCTTTTCTGACATTGTTTCAAATGTCCTCTCATGTGATGTGTGCTGCTGTCCTCTGATCTGTTAAATATTTTCAGATCCCAACCATAGGTAGCAAGTGTATCAGCTCCCAACATTAGTGCATGGTTTGCTACAAACTCACTACAAAGCATCATGAGTGTACAGCACTATTGTGGAAGAGTATTTAGCATGCTCCACATTCAGCACTCACTTGCCTATGGGTGTGTAATATTTTTTTGGGGTGACCCTGTAGGACTTTCAAGGCAGGCATGAACGGAGGTGGTCCGCCATTGCCTGCTTCTACATAGCTACTCAGGACTTCTTTGGTGGTCTCCCATATAAGTACTAACCAGAACCAACCCTGCTTAGTTTCCAAGGTCAGGCCAGTCTGGGCTATCCAGGTCAGGGCACATTCTTTCTACCCCATCAGATAGAATAAAAAGTTTCCCTGCACCTTGGGAACAGTTTTTTTGGAGAGAGCAGGGAACTACTGAAAGAAGAAGTCAAAGATGCTTTGCTCCATTCATGAGTAGCCAAGATCCAACCCATTTTTTACTGCAAGAAAATGGTTCATTTTGGCCATTGATGTGCTATATCTGACAGGCATAGGCAGAGGTCGTTTCGTAGAAAAAG
>NW_015217733.1:0-1531 GCF_001447785.1 Gekko japonicus | reverse complement strand
CCCTTGGGTCATTGCTTCCAGAAGCGCAGCTGTGCTGCAGCGAAATACATGGGTCGGGTGGCACCGATTGAATGTATTGTGGCATAAATGTGGCCTGTTTGTCTGGTAACAGTAGCAGAAATAAGCATCCTTCCCTGCCCTCTCTCATTTTAAAGCAGCTCTTGCTGCCATTCCATGCTCTCTCTGGCCCCAATGTGAGGACAGTATCTGGACAATTGTTGGAGGCATCTCTGAATGGGAATTGGTTTCAGGAGAAAGCATGAAGCAAACCCACAGTGCTGCTTGGACCGTGACCCTTACTGCATAATGAGGAGGTTTTGGGGAACGAAAGGGCAAGAAAGGAAGGGTGAATTGGCTCCACAGGCCAACACTCCAAAGGCTGTTAAGGGGCAGGCCTTTTAGAAATAGTATTGGGACAAAAGTGGGTCCTTAAGAGCGAAGGGTGAGGGACTTATTGAGCCAGACTTCTGCCCTCCTTCCGTTCCTCACCATGCAGTGGAGACGACAGTCAGAACCATTAGCTGCCCAGATTTGCTGAAGTGACACTATTGGCCTTCCTGGGTTTGCTTTTGCACTTCTGGAAAATGCTGGGGCTTCCACATTCCGGGAACTTCCATTTTCTGCTGTTCGATTGACACATCAGAGCTTTTGCCCTTGAGCTACAGTTTTGATTACAAGTAAAATCTTTAAACTCTTGAGTTTACTTTAGAGCATGTTGTTGTTCTTTGGGATCAAGATTAACAGATTCCAGTGTGTCCCTGGCTGCCTGGCTTCTGCTGGATGTGCTGCCTCCTTCAGGCATATCTGCTCACTGCTGGGGTGGGTTATTTTGTGAATGGGGGCACACTTATGCACTGGACTTCAACCAAAGTGCAATTTCCTTTCAACATCCATGCTGCTTTTCCAAGCCAGAGCCACTCCAGAGAATTCTTAGAATAGCATGTGCCCTGTCTCAGTTTCACAACTTGCTCATGCCCTTTTATTCTCAGGGTACCAGGGAGATCATACCTACCAGAGGAAATGGGAGTGGAAAATTTGCACATAGTCCCTGATGCAGATGGCAGATTGGTATCTCCATTGTCTCCCAAGTGGTATCAGCTTTACTTTTGAAGCAGCGTGGAGACATTGTGGTGCTTAGCGCATTGTCTGAGGTAGCTTAGATTCAAATAGTGCAGTCATCCATGAACCTAACTGGGTGACCTTGGTCCGGTCATGTCTCTCAGCTTAACCCACCTTGCAAGGTTGTAGAGAGGGTAAGGGGGAGAAGGGGAGAACCCTGTATGTTGCTCTGAGGTTGCTGGAGGAAGAGTGCAACAGGAAGGTGGTAGACTGTAGCCTGCTGTGTTGCTCCAGGAAAGCCTGAAAAGTTCCACGCACCTACTTTTGCTTTACAGCCTGGGTTTTGCTTTACCTTTGCTGCAGGGGCACGTTGAGGAGAGATATGAGAGCCATTCCTTCCTTTCAAAGGAGGTACCATCAATTTATTTTGCTTACGCAACCTTTCTTGCCTCTGAAATGGCAGGAACCCAGT
>NW_015217732.1:0-1531 GCF_001447785.1 Gekko japonicus | reverse complement strand
CCCCCCATCGTATCTTCTCCTGCCCCACACACTATTGATAGTGGCACTAGACTCTGCCACACATTCCACTCTCCCAAACATATCCCCAGACAATAGCTGTCACAAGAACGAACAACCACACCTAGACATTTAATGTCTGCATGTGATATACTGGGCAAATAGTCTTTGCAACCATGCCTGCCTGATGTTCTAGCTGTAAAACTGGACTTAAAACTCAATGTTGTGGAGTAGAATCCCCTCCAAAACTCACACAAGATAGCTAGCATGTAGCAAGGAAGCTTGGCTAAAACCTTCCTCTTTGACATCTGATTTTCTCTGTTCTGGGAATTATTTTTGCATGGGGGAGGGGTGATACCATCTGTCCTGTTGGCAGCCTCTTTCCGCACACCCAGCAGCTAGTTCTGTGGTCTTCCTTGGACCATCCATGATTTTATAGGCTTGTGCCAATCCAGACCTGTTTGTTTCAAGCCCTTTCCCCTTTATCATACACACACATTACGCCTTATGTTTTGACTTTACAATAGGATGTGGATTGGAATCCAAAAGCCGCATTGTTCCTCTTTAGGGAACTGCAGTGATTGATCCCCAGTGCTGCATATTCCATTGCTCTCCCAAATATTTTTCAAACATAACAAACTCCCCAGTTACGCTCCTGAAGTTATCGCTCATGATGCACTGGTATGGAACGCAGATAGCTATTTTGTCATGCTCATCGGCAGTTATGGAATGGAAGCATTTGGGGGTGTGGCTTATCCTTGTTTCTGATGTGAAGCTTCTTATTTACATCGGTTGGAATCATTTGGGACTCAAGAAAAAAACAAAACTGTTGTCCTTATCAGGCCAAGCACATTCTCCTTATCTGGAATCTGCTGGAGTGAACCTTAGAAATAAGGTGATAAATTCAATATAGTTAGTATTGCACCATTGTAGAGAAGAGCGTAAAACCCAAGTGCCAAGTCAGACGTTGATTCTCCTGGAGGTGGAAAATAGAAATGAAATATTTTGGTGCTCTTTAAATAGCTTTCTGAAACTGATCTGTTGATTTAAATATTGTCAGGGATAACATAAATTACATTTTATGCTGGAAGTTAAGATATGCGCTGTGACAAATAGAGGCTTAATTTATTGTTGTTTTATTTTACAATCCGGGGCGAGCTCTAAATGTTATCTCCCAGGCATGCTTCCATTAAATACAACCCATATAACCGAACTAATATAATAATGCCAAATAAAATCTCTTGGCTTCTCATGAAAAAGAGCGGAGTCCCATTTCTTTATGCTGCTCTTCAGTTAAATTGTGCATTAAAAGATCAGCGTTGCAAAACAGTGCAGGAAGGGTGAAGCTGAGAGCTAGGGAGTGGGGGGAGATGCTTTCTAATGGCAACTTTTTTTCCTATAGAGGATTGCGTAAGACAAGTATTATGGGCTGGTATTCCCCAGGCCCTCTGACTGATTCCTGTTTCATGGATGTCTCAAACTATAATATGAGAATCAACAGAAGGTACCATTGGTTATCCTGTAAACCACTGTT
>NW_015217731.1:0-1532 GCF_001447785.1 Gekko japonicus | reverse complement strand
CACTGAGCCACAGCCCCTCCCCACTTGATGGCTGTCCCACAATTTAATTGCTTTTCCTTGACAGTCATCAGGCAAAGATTCTTCATCAGCTTTCATATCTCTCATTTTTAATTTTGGAGGCTTTGGGTTTTCCAGAGCAAAGTTGGTAGGGTTGGGATAGTTGTGGTATTTATTGTGCTTTAGCTTCCTTGATAGATTTAGATTGTATTCTGTAGTGACATGAATATTGTCAATAATTCTTACTCACTCAAACCTTCAGAATTGTTACAAAACTGTACCATTTTTGGTAAAGCAATCCAAATCACTTGTGCATCCAATGCTACATCAAGACACCAGGTTGTTATTCTTTGCTCAGATCCCAGATGCAGTCCTGTCCTTTCACTTGCAATTTTTGCTTTTGCTTTAGGATACAACCTTCTTTTACATCATTTCCATGACTTTAGCATATTTCGATTGCTTTTGCCAGCACTGAAGACTGTAACTTCCAGCAATTTGGATCTCAGCTTGCCATCTTGTATCCCTAGCTCTGTGAGCTCTCTTATCACCAAGTCAGCAAGCTTTCCAAAATTACTAATGCATCTTCAATATTCTGTTATGAAAAGCAAATATCTCAAAAAAGCTTACATTTCTGTTTTTCACATGGAAGAACATTTCTTGGAAATCCTCACTGTTTAAAAACTATATCCACAGTCCCTGTAATAAATCAATTTTCTGTTTCTCAGTTAAATGGGGGAAAAAGTTAAACCTATAGCTCTAAGGCACTGCCAGAATGAGTGAGCAAGTTATAGAGAAAACAACTGGGCAGAGGATGTAGATGCAATGGTGGAAGGCACATTAAGCAAATTTACTAGTACTTTTTTGCCACTGAGAAAACTGAAGATAAATACTTCCTATTATATCTCCATTTCAAATAAATGTGCAAAAGCTTGCCATAGTGTATAGCAGCTCAGCTCTTGCACAAATTATACCTACCAAAAGGTATGTTCAACCTAGGCTATTGCCTTGCTAGTTCCATAGAATATATAATGTACAACAGAGAATCCTTCTTATTTATTAGCATTCAAATTGTGATGAAACAGGGCTGCTGCTGCTCAGAGCAGGAAGAATTTAATGGTGAATTTGTGGTTCTGCTTTGAGAACACAATCCAAAGTGAGTGGAATCTGCTGATACCTGCTACAGATTTGAGAAGCCTCTATTCTCTGATGTTGCAGGTTGAACTATGCACGTACAGGAGGCTCCAACATTGTCGAGGCATTGCAGAGTCATTGTACCTTGCCAAGATCTCGATGTGTGAACAGTAAAGTAGTACAATACATAGTACAGTATCACAGATAAGAGTTGCACATAGATAAGAGGTGCACCATTAGCAGCAAGAGAGAAGGTGGGGAGAGGAGGAGGATCTTAGAGAGTTATCCCCAACAGGATATTGGGAAGGCTGGCAAAGATTTGAGTCTTGTTCCATTCCAAATATATGACCATGTATTGCTGTGTTAGTTTAAATTTATGTCATAGTTGAAGTTATTTTATGCAT
>NW_015217730.1:0-1532 GCF_001447785.1 Gekko japonicus | reverse complement strand
GTAATTCTGCTTTGGATTGCATTGTATTTAAGGTCCCTTTCTTTTAAGTTCTAGGCTGCTGCTATGGTCTGTTCAGCATGTTGAAAATCTAGTGTTGTTTGTTCAGTGTGTGAGAAAAAAGATTGTAAAAACTCACCTTGCACTTAACTTTACTAGCAGGCATAGAAGGAGCTATATAACGGTTTTGTTATAGCAATCTGAATACTTCCTGAATAATTCAGAAGTGCCAAACAGAAGACTTGTTGCTTGGATGTGCTAATGACAATATCAAGGGAATTAATTAACAGTCAATTATATCAATTTTTGATTTGGACATTGATTCTGACGCTAAAAGCAAAATTTACATTCTCTACCCCTGTGTGCACATATCCACCCCACCCCCCGCTTTTTCCTGAGTTCCTACCACTTGGTTTAATCATTCCAGCCGAAAGTGTGAAGGAAATATAAGTTCAGATTGTTCCTCGTTTTCTCTCTCCATCTCAATGTGCTGAAGATAAATAAGCATAAAAAGCAGAGTGGAGAATGCATATTTTTAAAAGCTATGGTTATGCAGATTTTGCTCGATTTTTATCTTTGCAGTAATCTGTTTTGGGAAAAGGGGAAATGTGAAGCCGTAGCTGACAAATTATTAGAAAAGGAAAGAGCAAAAATAAGCTGCATATTATATGGACTTCAACTCATTTATCTTTTGAAATTTCTTCCAAACAGGCAGACTCAGGGTCTTTTTTTATATATATAAAGAAAAACTAATCGGCAATAGCAATTATTTCTTAAACAGGACTTTGGGTTTTGCTAGAGTTGCATGTGGAATGAGAGTATCTCCTTTTTTCTTACTTTAGATTCAGATATATACGAAATATGAATATTTTCTGATCTTTGATATTAGGGGAAGGCATTTCATTGAAATCAGTTTTTGCATGATTTGGCACGAGTTGTCTAGACTGGTTTATGAAAAATGACAGCTAGTAGGAAAGTAATTAAAAATGTATTTTGCTGAAAGCAAAAGTATTTTTGGAATCAATAACAACCATCTTTAATTTGCCAACTAGTTCCACAATTATTTTATATTAACTGGAGGATTTAACAGGTTTTCTTTTTTAAAAAAATTTTTTTGCATGGGGTGAGCTGTGCAATGGTGGCTTCATCAGATGAGACCTCTTTTGGTGTCAAAATTGTGAGAATTGGGGGAAGAAAAGAACGGAAGGATGCACCAGTCTCTTTGATGCCACTGCTTAATTAATATAGTTCACCACTGATGCAGATTGAAATCTTCTAATATTGGCAAAGGGCTACAGATGCATCATTATATAGATGTATTTGCTTATTTGTTTATCAGTCTCATCTTTTCCCATGGCTCAAGGCAGCTTAGAAACTCAAATTTAAAATATGCAACACCCCCCAAGTAGCTCTCTCCATCATAAAACACGGGTCTCAAGATCTGATATTAATCAAAGATCTGTCAATAATACGCATTCTGGAAGGTCCATCAGGTGAAATACGGTTACACTGACAGGGGTCATTTTGTAGAAAAA
>NW_015217729.1:0-1534 GCF_001447785.1 Gekko japonicus | reverse complement strand
CACAGAATTACAAATGTAGTTTATTTAACATGGGAAGATTTGCCTACATATGCTATGTAGGATACACAGCAATTTATGGAGGAAAGCCCATAGCAGCAGCTATCTGGACAGTTGCCAGGCTGAATACCACAAACCATGCAGACACAAAACTGCTTGACATGATATTTTATATGAACATTGAGCAAAACTTTGAGGGAATCCATTGCCAGGTTTGAATTGCATGTAAACAATCCTGGTCAGTCACAGTAAGTTTGACTGCTGGTGCCATATCATAAGGGCTAGATGTTTTTGGTGCATGGCTTTGAGCTATGTATGTTATTGGTTCACTTCTTTCTCTGTGCCTGCAGTGTTTTTAGTCACAATCTGTAGAGAAGGAGCCAAAGACCCCCCAAAATCATGTAATACAACAACTCATAAGTCAGCGTTTCAGCTTGGACACACACCATCCATTTTGTACAATGAACATCCTATCCAAGTGAAGCTGGAAAAATCCAAGCATGCCAGATGGGTAATTGTCTAGAGTATTCAGGGAAATGGTAGTTATTATGGTTCACTGACTCTCCAAGGTGGTTTGGCTCATTTATCATTTTAAGCCATCCAGAATTATAGTAACAAAAATACAGTGGCTTGATCTTGTCAGTTTCATTTTGTTCAATGCATTCAGATATTCACTGTCTGAGCATTTTATATATCATCTCTTCTATGAATGACATTTCTCTGCTGAAAGGTTGTCTAATGCAGGGAGAGGGATACGTGTAGACATGATAATAAGGAAAATGTCTTCTGCTTTGTTTGCTAAATTCTTACGATTATGGGATAGATGCTGGACTGTGATGCACTTTATGTTTGATATATGATCTTATTATGAATTCATTTTCAATACCATAAAGTGGTATGGTGGAAGGTAATTTGTTTTGTTTTGGAGAGTTCATGTCAGCCTGTGGGTGGAGCATTTGATATGCATGGGAAGGGAGCTGGATTCCTGTTCCACCTCTGCAATGAATTTGTCATTTGGACTTGAACCCCACTTTCTCATCATATACTATCAAACTAGCATTGGGCTCAGTTGATCCCTTGTAAGGGATAACCTTCTGCATTATAATTTGATAGAATATGAACACTTCTACAGGCTGTTTCTGTGTGTGTATAGGTAGTTTGGAGAAGAGGTTGGCTACTGCCATGGTGTAGCAGCTAGGAGAATAAGCTGTGATCCAAACCATTCTCTCCCAAACTCAGCTTGCAATATGGGAAAAAATAATGTTGATGTACCTTATACAGCTATTGTAAGCAATACCATAAGGTGATGTGTGAACACTGCCATGACCACATGAATGGCATGTATACTGTTACTTTTGAGAAAAGATCATATACAGTGTGTACAGCCTGACATATGTACCAGGACCCCCACCATTTTCTGCAACATGACAAATATTCTGGGGTGCACCTCCTAGATTGTACAGTGCGGCCCAAGTCACTGGCAATGTAAGGTAGCAGATGTGCTTTAGATAAAACTATTTAACTAATTCGTGAACCT
>NW_015217728.1:0-1532 GCF_001447785.1 Gekko japonicus | reverse complement strand
TCCCTGGGCACAGCCTTCTTGACCTCCACGCGGTGACCCTGGATGGGGTGGAACTTGACCACGGCGGCCTTGTCGGCGGCGTCGTGGTTCTGGAAGTAGACGAAGCCGAAGCCGCGCTTCTTGCCGCTCTGCTTGTTAGAGATGATCTCGGCCTTCTCCACGGGGCCGAACTGGCTGAAGTGCTCCACCAGGTCGTTCTCGCCCAAGTCCCCCTTGAGGCCTCCGACGAAGAGCTTCTTCACCTTCGCGTGAGCGCCGGGCCGGGCCGAGTCCTCGCGGGAGACGGCGCGCTTCAGCTCGACCGCGTTGCCGTCCACGGCGTGCGGAGAGGCAGCCATGGCCGCGTCGGCCTCCTCCACGGCCGAGTAGGTGACGAAACCGAAGCATCGGGAGCGCTTCGTCTGCGGGTTCAGCACCACCACGCAGTCGGTCAGGGTGCCGTAGGCCGAGAAGTGCTCTCGCAGCCCTGCCTCCGTCGTCTGCACATTCAGGCCGCCGATGAACAGCTTACACAGCTGGTTGTTCTCCATGCCGGAGCCGAGGCCGCCAAACTCCTCCTCGCCTCCTCTCTGCTGCCGCCGGCAGGGGGCAGCTGCGGCCTAGCGAAGACGGACGCTACGAGGCTGGCGTTCCTCACAGGCGGGAGGGCGGCCACGGCGATCGGACCTGGTTTAACCGGCAGAGAACGGGGAAAGGGGGTGGGGAAGAGGAAGCGCACACGCACAAAATGGCGGCTTCTACTCCTCCTCAAGCGCGCTCACAGCCGGTTACTGGTGCCCACACACAAAGGAAACGCTGAACGGCCCGCCCACCGCCGTATCGCAGACCACGCCCCCGTTCGAAGACCTAAAGTGGTTCTACCACTACCTTTTGCGTCAAAAGATATCCCGTTCTTGAGTGACAGCTCTGAAAGCCAATCGTTTTTCTTTCTCGTGCAGCCGGGGAGTTTTGAAAAAGACGGGAGTGACGCTTGAAAGACCCAATCACATTTTCCTTTAAAGAGTTGTGCAGCAAAGAGGCGGGCACCTATTCGCGCTGAAAGAAAGCCGGAAAGAGGCAAATAGTACGCCCTTACGTCGGCGCGTAAAAGTACTGGCCAATAAGAACTTTCTTTTGGAGGCGCGCGGGCTTTCTCGTGGGGGAGGGGGTAGTAGACGTCGGGGCGTTAAAGAAGTTCGTTTGAAAAGTTGAATGAGTGTGACCGTTACGAGGAGTTTTCGTTGCCTTTGACGGGTTCTAGCAAGCAAAAAAAAAAAAGCCGTTCCTTACTCTTGGAGGTTCCGTGAAGTGTGGCTGTATCACCTATGCTTAGATTTCACCCTCCACTGCCATGATAGGAGTTTATCTTGGGCTCTGTAAATTCAGGAAGCCTCATTGCGCTCTGAGCAGAAAGGATTCAAGAGCCACAATATTTTGAAGCTGAAGGGAGAAGCTTATTCCCTTCCCATTTGAGACCCCCCTTCCTAAAAAAAAATAATTATTGCTGAGGCTGTCCCGGTTTGTGCTCGGTTGGAGGGAAAGGGATTAAATTG
>NW_015217727.1:0-1534 GCF_001447785.1 Gekko japonicus | reverse complement strand
CCCCCCCTGGCTTCTGGGGTGAGGTTGCCTCTCACTTCCCTGCTTGCCAGCGGCATTCACAAGTTGGGAGAGAGTAATCTAACAGATGCAGGGGTGGGAAACATGACACATGCAGTATAGCCTCACTTTCACTCAGGGCCTGAGAAACAAACAATTGCATTGTGCCAAGGATTTCAAGAAGTTCCTGCTACTGCTGCTGTAGCTCCATATCCTGTCCCACAGCTGTCAAAGCTTGTACCCTCCTTGCTCTACATTGTGCCCATGACGCTGGAATACATTTCAACACTGTACTCTCCTATACCATGTTCAGTAAAAAAGAACATGCCGTAACTAGCATCTGTTTGGATATGCTGAATGTTCTGTGATGACACAAAAGGGAGAAGGCAATCACAGGATTACCTTCTATCTACCTAGCGCTTAAGAGCCATTAAGTATCTAGTGCTTGAGATTATTTTGTGAAGACAACTAGCCAAAGCACAGAACTAATTGAATTACTGAAGGAGGCTGATGACAGTCTGGAATTAATGTGTTTATTAATTGCCTTTATTAAGCACTATAGATTGTTTGCACCGTTAGGGCAGAACTCCATGTTGCACGATTCCTTCGGAGGGACTTCCCCCACACACACACACAATGAAGTTGCTGAAGCTGCACTTTGAAGCAGAAGACTCGTGTGAGGAGAGAGGGGCTTCTGCACCAGGAGGGAAAGTATTTTGGGAAGAAGGGGGAAACGGTATGAGGTAGGGGAGGGGAAACGGTTTAAGAATCCCTTCTGCCCCTATACTGGTCTTCTGCTTAAAAATTGCAGTTCAGCCGCTGAATCATATATGTGTCATCCCAACCCAAAGAATTACAGAATTATACTTAAGGTCTAGCTTTTGCTATCTGTGTCCTGCATATCTGTCAAATTGCTTTCTGTGCCTGCTCTTTTTGACTGGAGTCTCTGCAGACAGAGCCTGTTGTTGTTTATAAGTGGGTAACATTCTCAGAATGACTCAGCACTAGCCTACTTCTGTTCTTCCTGTTCATTGCATTGGTTTTATGGTTTATAATCCACCTTGAATCTCAGCAACCAAGGCAGGCTATAAATAAAGTAGACCTAATAAAATAAAGTCAGCTGTTATTTATCTTGGCCTCAGAGGAATTACAATTTTTGTTCTAATTTCAAGGAATCAGAACCTTTTCAGATTCAGTGCCATGGGGAGCAGAGGTACCACTTAAAAGACTGGTGCACCAGGAAACTGTGTGCTGCACTGTGGTTCAAAAACAGCACCAAAAATAGGAGGTGTAGTTCTTTAGAAGGAGGCTCCTGAGAAATCCCTCAATCTCTGCCTAATCTGCCAGCTGGGCAGGTCCAATCCTGCTCCCAGTGGCCCACCCATGAAAAGTGGTACAATAGGGTAGGTGGGGGCCAGCTGTGATTGGCGGTGCACATGGTAGACTTACTAGTGGAAGGATCCTGTGATATGCTGTTGGATCTACCCCGTGTTACAAGTTTTCACAGGGTTGGCTCTGCTGAAGTTACAGCATCTGA
>NW_015217726.1:0-1537 GCF_001447785.1 Gekko japonicus | reverse complement strand
TATAAATTGAATTATAAATAAATAAATAACTTGCAAGTAGATGCTGAAGATATGGACTACTACCCTGGAGTTCTGGGGTCCCTCGGCTCAACAACAGTGATAGTTAATATTTTCTCCACCCTGCTCCCCGGAACTAAGGTGATGAGATTTCAAAAGTGGTTCTGTGCATTTTGCATGAATTCATTCAGCCCCCAAAGGGAATCACATGGCTGGCTGTCATAAGTTTGTATAAGAGTAGCACAAAGCCCTGCCTTGAAAATGCACATTGTACCCAGAGACAACAAAAGGTTTGCAAGGCCTTAGGAAATTCCACATGAACTTCAGCTGGCTTCGTGTGTATATCAGTGTCTTTCATCCAAGGATATCAAAGTGATGTTAAAAACAGGAGTAAACACCATTATCTTAGTTTTGTAGGTGGAGAAACAGTGATTTAACACCTTGCACAAGGCCTCCAAAAGGAGGAGACTGGGACCCAAGCCTCCCAACTACTGAAACTATTCAACATTCTGCCGACCTCTGTCACAAAGGCAGAAATTGGTCTGTCTCTTCATTTCCCTAGATTTGTACCTGATTTAGAAATAATTGGGGGGGGGGGAGAACTCAGTCAGGAAGAGGAAAGAGATGGGGGGAGGGTATTTTTGCTTTCACAGAGGCATGTGACGTATGAAAAATGGAACATAAGCAGAATGTTGCAAAATTCCAGATGGCATGAAACTAGAAAGATACGACGATGATGAGAAATATATCCAAAGCAACCAGAAATGTAAAAGGAAAGGCATTCGTGGCAGATACACACTGCTAGTTTAAGGGAAATCTAAACAGTTAGAATTGTTACTTTTTGTGTCTTAGATAAGGTTTCCCAATTAGTACTGTACATGAACATAAAGCATACGACCCTCTAAATTACATAAACATGCTATTCTTCAGAATCACTTTTGATTCTAGTCCCCTGCTGGGAGTTACCACTCTATACTTATTTTTGTACCTCTTGGAAAAATATAATTGTACAAATTACACAGATACTTATCCTTAATTTTTATCCAATTACTTCTTTACATGACTTATTTCTGCAGTCTTTACCCATTTTGGGCATTGTAATATTGTTTCACTGTTTAATCCTAGGCCAACACAATGGTCAGATCTCTTATTCTGATAATATACAACGAACTTACAAGAGAAAAACAGAAAGAGAAGCTGCAAAAATGTTTAGAGAAGCAACGGGATTAGTCAGAAGTCCTGAGTTCCAAAACCTAGGGATGTGTTTGTACAAGACCTGGAATGTCAGCAACCCTATCTTGCAAAACATCTTAGAAAAATATCTAAAATGAGCAAATACTGTCGTTATATTTAGAAGCACTGTCATAACCAGAGGAGTTCCAAGACCTTAGCAAAGCAGATGTCAAACTAAAGGGTTAACAATTAAGTTCCATTGAGGACTGCATGCATCCCTACTCTCCTGACACAACTAGCACTAGACAAATGCTTATCATAGGCCTTGCAACTCACATCTAGCATAGCAATGTGTACCATGAAAACT
>NW_015217725.1:0-552 GCF_001447785.1 Gekko japonicus | reverse complement strand
AATTTTCTTTAATCTATTAGCTAAAATTGACGCATATATTTTGTAGTCGGCATTAAGCAGAGATATAGGCCTATAGTTTTTGATCTCCACGTTATTACTTTCTTGTTTTTGGTATTAAGGTAATTAGGGACTCCTTCCAGGAATTTGGGATTTCCCCTTTTTCTACAATATTTTGAATGACTTTCTTCAGAGGAAGAGATATTTGCTCCTCAAACATTTGAAAAAATTCCATCGGAATACCATCTGGTCCTGGTTTTGACTGACCCAAGGTCACATCAGCAGGTGCAAGTGGAGGAGTGGGGAATCAAACCCGGTTCTCCCAGATTAGAGTCCGCACACTTAACCACTATTATATTTGTTCAAAAATTGATCAATTTCTTGTAGGTTTTGGTGGCTCTGTTCATATAATTTTTAATAGAAAATCTCTATAATCTCTTTAAGATTTTCCATAAAGTGGCAATCTACCCCCTGTTCATTCTTTAGTACTTTAATAATTTTATTCTCTCTATTCTTTCGTAGTCGATAAGCCAGCCATCTGGTTGGTTTGTTTGC
>NW_015217724.1:0-1537 GCF_001447785.1 Gekko japonicus | reverse complement strand
TCTTTCTAGATCTCGTTGTATTGCTTTACTGCTAGTATGACTCATAATTCAATAGGTATTATATGTGTTTTATTTGCACTGAATGCATGTTGCATTTCAAACTACCACAATGATAATACATATCCAAACACATACAGTCAGCCTCTCCCCAAATCTAAGACACTATAACAAAGAACATACATAACATTTTGTTCTTCACCACTGGAAACAAGGATTGGAATTACATATTTATAATAATAACACCTAGTATTTCAGTGTTCAAAGAATTTCATAGACATTATTTTCTTATAATTAATAAAACAAATAGATCAGTATTATTATCTCCACATTACAAGACTACACCTGAAATTTCATATTCCATAGTGGCTATAAGAACAAGTTATAAATCAGGGTCCCTGGCTAGAATCACAACTGATGTCTTCTGCAAGTATCTCAGGCTCAGCTCTCCATTTACAATTACAGATGTTCTTATTCAATAGTATTATATAGATATTTAGCAACATCAGAGAAAGTATGGACCTTAGAAAAAATACAATCCTTGAAAATCTTTCCAGTCTTATAGGAGGCATTGAGACCTCACTCCTGAGTTCCACTTCTGGCTCCACCTCCCCCATCTGACCCATCCACCAGCAGCTGGCTGGCCACCAGACACAGTATCAGGCCCCTGCCCATGAGGCCTCAGTTATGGCTGCAGCTGAAGGAATGGAAATGCCCTTTCCTGGCCCTGCTTCTAGCCCTGCAGCCACAAAACAAACCCAGGTAAGTCCAGGGCCATCATTTCTCATCAGTTCAAGCTTAGTTCAGCCCTGTGCATAAAAATGTGTTACAATTTAATTCTTTTTGCAGTTAGAAGGTATTATTCTCTGCTTGGGGTGATCAGGAGGGTCTGTTAACTGATCCTCTGTTAGGGACAACCTTTTATCCTCCCATTTCTTGAAGGGACCAGCCATGTCCCCTCGACTTTTAGCCACGCCTTGAGTGGCCATGCCCCATTTGCCCCTCCCGCTATGCAAAGATGGACTGAATTATGTTGGCACAAAGAAAATTGCTTCCGGATACCTGTGGACTACCATGCAAGGCACAAATTGTGTTGTTCCTCCCATTTGCATCAGACCCATGAAAAAAACAACAAAAAAAAACCCTTTAGAACAATTTACCCAGCACCTGCATTTCAGCACAAATTGTTTGTACTGCTATTTATCTAAACTCTAAGCTATAAGCCCTGGACTTAGCCATGCATTTTAACACAAAATTGCTCCTATTTCTGAACTCTAGGGGGGTGACTGGCAAGCTTTCCCATTCTTTGTTAGCAGCAAGCTCCTCCCTTCTTCCATCATCATGAAGTTTTTCTTCTCACTTCAAGTTTTTCCTTCATCATCCAACCTCTTCCACATTATGTATTTGTATTTTTTTAAGAACACAGATTTCCTATGTAAATGATTTTCTTATATGTAACCAGTAATCTCTTACTGTACACCCCATCTTTCTGGAAGGATAAAACTGCTACTTGTCCTGGAAAGAGGCATCTACAGGCTAG
>NW_015217723.1:0-1534 GCF_001447785.1 Gekko japonicus | reverse complement strand
TTTGCTGTTTCACGTGGAGTACCTGTGCACGTGGAGCTGCAAACAAGATCCTCCCAATGCAGTTCTCATGTGAGCCATTCCGAGCCTGTTTGGACTCTTCCATTTTTTAAAGAAGCAGTTTCCCTTGGTTGTTGTGTGGCTGCTGGGAACATATTAAAACACATGAAAATACATGAAAAACTAACATGTAGTTTAGTTCCAATTGTAGATAAAAGTGTTGTGGGGCCTGCAAAAGTACAGGTATGAATGATTAAACTGCTTCTGTTTGCCCTGCAGTCTTATAACATCTGAAGACATTTTGTGCCACATTTACTTGATACTGTCTAATAAGGAATTTGAATACAGTTTAATAATGACTAAAGAGAATTTGAACAGAATCATAGATTAAACTTTTTTCTCCTGCCTCATACTTACTACTTTTACCCAACCCCCAAATCTCTTGGAAGAAATTCTCATCTTGACTTGTGGAATTCATGGTTGCAGCCCAGTTTCTACTTCATGTATTAATGCCTACATTGAGACCATAATTCAGAGAAAGAGTACTAAATTAACTTTTAATCACTCTTGGTATCTATTGCTTCAGCAAGTTAGTATAATACATTTTTTTCAAAATTTCCAATTCAGTGTTAAAATATTCACAGTCATCATTTCATAAGATATTGCATACTTTGACAGTGTGTTCTCACGTGTCTGAACTCTTCCCCCCGGCAACACTTATTCAAATAAATTAATTTTGCAGTGCTGACTAAATGAAAATGCATTAAAATCTCCTTTATACATGTTATTTAAGAGATCAAATAATATGTTCAACTGGAAACCAATGGACAGTAAGGGAATATATTTTAATAAAATTAGTAGTAACATTTTTTGTTAGATTGAAATTCAGTGATGGTTTTGAATAGTTTAAAGAGCCTAAATAATGCATTGCATATGATTTTGTTATGAAAAGATATAATTGTTTTGGCCTAGCTGCCGTAGCAACTAAAATGATGCTTTAAAATTTGGGGGGGTAGGAGCTTGCTGCATTACTGTAGAAGATGGGGGTATCAAGAGGAGTCTTTTGCAAGGCAGTCTTGGAGCCAGGGTTAGGGAGGGGGCTTAGCACTAATGAGTGTTGGTTGAAAGCAAGAGCCATGCTTGCAAGGTATGGGAGTGTCCATGGGAAAACAAACCAAGATCAGGACAGGGTACTTGCATTTGTATGTAATTGGAAACCATGGAAAAGACTAACTGTGGTTAATAAACCAGCTTCAAATCTGGATTTGAACAACCCATAACTAGTTATAGTGGTATGTGTCCATATGATCAATTTATGGTTTGTTTAATTTAATTATAATTTTGTGTAATATCTGAACTGAGCCACTGATTAAGTACTGAGAACTTTGATCTTTGATTAGTAGTCTGATTGCCAGACATTGGGCAAATGAAGATATTCCTGGGATGCTTATTCTTCTACAGTTAGTGTGATTAGATCAGGGGTAGCCCAACTTGTTTAATGTAAGAGTCACATAGAATAAACGCCAGATGTTTGAGA
>NW_015217722.1:0-1537 GCF_001447785.1 Gekko japonicus | reverse complement strand
CCTACATTTAAAAAAAGAATGTGGAAATAAATCTTATGAATGTGTACTAGGACAATCATCCTAATCCATTCCTTCTGGTTCACAAAAAAAGGCTTGTGAATTACTTTGATTTGATTATTCTTCAGGCAACTATGCCATTTCAGCTCTAATATTTTCCCTGAGAAAGAAAACATAGGAAAAATAGCTAAAGCAGGAGACCAAAGTATTTAGTTTTCTCACTATGGCACTGGACTTTCCAAAATTTAGCACAGACCGCCATCACAATAAAAAAGTAATATACAATCCCTCCCTCCTCCCTGCCAGGTACAATTATCCATTCAGATTATAGCCAGAGACAATTAAAATAAATCATGATGAGAAAGTTCTAGGAGAAGGACCAAACCTCTGCAAAATAGTCCAAGTGTGAACACAGGCTGTTATTTTATACAGGAGTCCTAGGAGGAGCAGATGACTAGCTAGAAATGCACATAGACTATGAAAAAGAAGAAAAATCTATCTGGAATAGCTGTAATCTATGAAATCCATATTACAATTCTGAAATGCTTTGTAGTCTTGTAATATATGGTATTCCAAGGAGGCAACTTTAGGAAATACTACACCTACTACCTGTTTGTAGTGACATCTAGAAATTAGCATTTTTTCTATAGAAGAAGAGGGAAGGATGTAAAGCTTAATTGCATTGTGAGGGAAAGAATGATCGCAGATATGGCAAGGTGTCCCAAGAACTAGAGGAGGCATTTAAAGAATCCACCAGACCCAGGGCCTCTCAGGGGCATTTCCCATGGTCCACTGAAACTCGGGAGACAATATAAACAAGAAGAAGCACTATAGGCAAGATGGAGAAGAGTCCAGTTGCAGGCATATACCAAAATGCCTTAGGCCACATAGAGGCTGATTTGTGTGCCACGTGAATAGATGATGAATGGTGAAATCTCCCTTGTAGACTGAAAAGTGATGAAAAAGTGAAGGAAATCTGTTATACAGCACCTCAGGAGTCAACTAGTCAACTACTTCTGTCCTGTCGCAATAGTAAGGAAGAAACACACATGCACAAAGATACTCCAATAATTACACTGATTCTTTTTAGGCATCTTGAGGGACAACATCCTCAACTGATTATCTGTGTATCTCGCATCATGTAACGCTGAACATTTAAAAATATTTTAAATTGCATTTTTGCTGAGTTTGTAATCTGAGCTACTGCAGTGTAAGGACTAAGAGAGGAACCTCTGAACAACAAAGCCCTTAATTTAAATCCTGCCTCTGATGCAAAGTCAAAAGGTGGTCTTAGGCAAGGTGCTCCTAGTGTTTCACCCTAGTCCCCTGAAGACCTGCCTTAAAAATATAATAATACTGACCAACCTTATAGGGTTGTTGTAAGGATCAATGATGTGACATGCTTTGGGCACTCTCTAGTGCTATATAATTTTACTACTTTTACAGCTCTGTGCTCCCTAACCATGTTTACTCAGTACTCACTTTGACTAAGGTCAATGGAACTTGCTTCCCAGCAAGCATGCTTGAGACTGCGGCCAGA
>NW_015217721.1:0-1537 GCF_001447785.1 Gekko japonicus | reverse complement strand
TGTAAACTGGATAGGGTCATGAGATTAGTTGGGATGTTTGGAATTAGTTGGGAAGCTGCAAAATTTTGTTTGTGGCAAGTCACGTGGCAGGTTTAGATAATGGTATTGACTAACACAAATCAAAGACTGGAAGTCAAGGAAAGGGAGGCTGGGTTAGGGACACTGGCCATTGGCCTCCATAAGAAATACTAAAATATGTTAGAATGCCTATTAGAGCTGCTCAGCTAAACAACATTTGAGATTCACATTTTGCTTTGAGAGCTATGGCATGATTTATTATACATTGTCACAGTATCACAGTCATACACCGGAGGGAGCAATTATAGAAATGGTTGTTTGTGGCATTAATTACCACAGCATAGTATTTAAAATGCATTATGTAGAGTTCCAGGCTTAAATGAGAAAATATGTGTTTGTCAGGAACTTGAATGTCTTATTTGGCCTCAGGTCACTGAGTCTTTTTCTATTACATTCAGCTTAGCTATCATAACCTTGAGTAATCAAAACTTCAGTTTCAGCTGTAAGAGCAGACAAAGGCATTTTTCCACACTTGGGTGATATGTTTTGGCCTCTCTGAGTGGGTGCTTCTCTTTGTACTCATTGCTACTACAGCAATTCATTCTTTCAATTACTAATACACACAGTACATGTTCAATAATTTAAGCTCAAATGGATTCTAGAGAAAATGGGTAGAAGTTATAGAAACTCCTCTCACCTATTACAGTCTGAAAGATTTCCATTTTGCTTAAATGTACCTTCTGGTTCAGAGTATTTGGGGGGAATAGATTGAAAAATGTCTCTAAACTACATCAATTTCTGTATTTCATTTACATTAGTGAAATTCTGCTATTTCACAGGGTTTTCATTTTTCTTTCTTTCACCTTCCCCCCCTTTATAGGAATCAAAATACGCTGAAAAAACGTTGTTGTTCCAATTTCTTGGTACATTTTTAGAGGATAACTACTACTATATAAGTGGCCATAAAGTTTTATTTTTCTGTCCAGGATAAAAATTAATGTGGGATGTTTTTGAGAATGAAAAATGACTCTTTAGGTCATTGGAAATCTCTGCTACCAGTTTCTCTTCCAGTTCATTCTAAAACTGTCATGGTCTATGCAGTACACAGCCTATGCAAATGATGAAATAAATTGCTCCATGTTATAGCCATGATATGGAGATGTTCCTGATAGCTGATGGTAGTGGTATAGAAACTTTTCATGGGGTATCTGGATGCCAGATGATAAATGCTCTATCCATGATGCTTAGCTTACCACATGGAACATACAGAAATTATTCCACCATTCTCTGAATGTGACTGCTGCAATGTTTACTGGCCTATAGACATAATAGATGTTTATGGCAGCTGGTGGTGATGGTGTGGTGTAGTGGTTCCCAACATGACAGATTGGATTCAGCTGATGTCCAGGACCCAAGCCTGGGCCCCTCTGAGTCACCACCTCTTGGGTAAGCAGGTAGCATTCAGAGCTGTGGGTCCTCAAGGCTATATGTACACAAGAAACCAGACCCTGGAAAAATA
>NW_015217720.1:0-1538 GCF_001447785.1 Gekko japonicus | reverse complement strand
AAAATGGCATTCTTGATTTCTACTGACACTACAAAATGTGTGGACTTTTTCTATTTTTTATTTGTTGTTACTGCAAACATCAAAGTGGAGCAAAAAGCTGAGGTAGAAAAGACTTGGCCAAAATTCTTAAACTCTCTGAAGAATTTTCACGACTGTTCCCCTATTAATGAGACAGTTTATGAGTTGGTTATTTCCCAGAAACTGATGGGAAACAGCCCAAAGATAATATACAGGGATCTAAAGAATATATCCCCTCAGACTTTGAAATTTAAGACGCTGGATTTATGTCTGTGCTGTGTGCAGAAGAAGAGTCCAACACTGGAAGCCACCCTGGGTCAGCTGCAAAAGCCATCAAAATATCTAGGGCTACCCTCATCACGAAGCAAGAAAAAGTAAGCACTAGGGTTGTTAGGTTCTAGTGGGGTGCAACTTTCTTGCCTTCAGTTGTGAGTTTTTATTTTGTAAGAAACAGGTGTCAGGGTGACTATTGGACACAGATGCAGGAACATCTAAAGCCCAAATGTCAATGTTGCTGTTTAATTCCAAACCCATAACAGGCAAAACAATCACTATAGAAGAAATCCCAAATGGGAGCAATCCATGACTGAGCAATAAAAAAAATGCTTAACCCTCTGAAGTCTTTTAAGAACAGCTCCGTCTTAATAGCTCTAAGGATATCACCTGTTAGTACAAGCAACTTGATGCCTGAAAAAGAATCAAATGAAACTTGTGTTCAACAAGGAAAAGGAAAATTAACCACAACTGTTTTAAAAGTCAGCTAAGGACAGAGAGCCATAATTACCCAACTGTACTACACCAATGGGAACATGAGCACCAAATTTGACCCTCCTTTTGGCACATGCCTGTGGTTAGCTTCCAGGGTTCTGTTGATGTTGCTGCCAACTAGATGAGACAGGCATGGCTGTCTGGTGGTGTGAACAGCTGGAAAAGAAACCTAAAAGTAACAACTGGTTTCACAGTCCCAAAGAAGCAAGAGAGAGAGAGACTGATTGTTGGCATGTGTGCCTTGTGAAAGAAGTCAGTGTTTGTGAGCAGTGATTGACAAGAGCCACAAGGAAACTCAGAAGAATACAGCTCCATGGTCTATATTTGTAAAGGGATTCAAGGGGTTTGCCCCAGATGGGGAAGGGGAATTAAACTGATCACGTATTCTGGAAAATGCAGCCAACAGATGGAGCAAATGATGGGGAAGAGCTGACTCCTGCATTAAGTACAGAAAAGTGAGGTGGAGGAAAGTTGGCTTTGGTTCTGTATTGTCCCAGATGAGACTCAGGTTTGGTTAGTTGGGATGACTCCCTCCTCACCCTGCAACGATAGGAACAGTACCATTCTGTTTTTCTTCTTTCCTCCAGCTGCACAGTGACAGCTAAACTGCAGTTTGGGAAGGATTTTTCCACATTCTTGGATAAATGCTTCTACAACAAAATGACCTTCTGTTATCTTTCCTTGTAAGCATGCTGCCCTAAGATGCAAGAGTAAATAGACTTCTCCAAGTAGCCTTCATGTAAGAGTCCAAG
>NW_015217719.1:0-1538 GCF_001447785.1 Gekko japonicus | reverse complement strand
GTGGGTCTCCCAGATGCTAGACTGACACCCTAACCACTACGAACACGGTTTTCAGTGTGTTGGCTTTTCTAAAAATTCCTCTGGCAAACCTACTTTGGTGAGCTCCCTCTGATCTGAAACCCAAGGCTTTCTTATTAAGTTGTACAGCATCCCTCACAACATATTAGCTAATAGGTCATTTTAGCTAAACTAAACCTTGGCAATACAAGTAGTAATAGTCCAAAGAAGCAATATCATTATCCCTTCTGCCTTTTCAGAAACAAATGTTTAAAACAACATTTTCTGCTTTTTCTCCCTTTAATCCATTCTAGCAATCAGAACAAAAGAACAGGCAATCCCACTAAGAATTTTCCTTATGTTTAAGAATTTCCCAAAGCAGCACCATTCAGTCTTCATGCTGACAGCCCTGTTAGAAACTGCTGGAAAAGAAAACCTGGATTGGTGATTTGGGATTAGGACAAAGAAATTAAATGGGGAAAGGTGCCAAAATACTTCGACTGCTTTAAAATTTAGAATACTGAAGAAGAAATTACTGCCCCCACTCCATACCCCCTAAGCAACAGTAAGTATTAGAGTGAAACAAAGCTGGTCCCTTTACCTGTGCTGCAGTTCTTCATAGCAAACGAATCAATGGCAGCTATACTTTGGTTGCCACCAGCAATGTATTCCAAGGAGATCCGAAACGGTTTCTCAAGGTGTCCAACTCTTTCCTGGAGAAGCACCCATCTGTTTTTATCACACAGTAAGAAAAAAACACACAGGACAAGCATCGTGAGGAAAAAGGCCAGTTTACAAGAGGCATATTTCCAAAAATGACTGTTCAACATCTTCCCCATCCTACTGGCTTTCTAGGCAGATACGTATTCTTCTAGATTTAAGACAAAAGATTTCCAGAAAGCCAAGACGTTTCTAAAATGGATAACTCCAGCTAATGGCACTTTTATCACTCTGCTCGGCCACAGATCTGTGTTTGGAAATCTCTTGCAGATGTCTCCCAGTGATTTAAAAGATGCACAACTTTCTTGTTCTGTGAATGGAGCTGTGAAATATGTAACACACAGGCATGCTTCAAATACCCCCCCACACATACACACAGCCAATCCATTTACAAAATCTGTTATTCAGATTCAAAGCAATAAGTTCCTCTCAAGGGGTTTTTGAGTAGCTGTAATTCCCAGCCTCATATCTCTAATGCATTTACTGCAGTATGGTGGACTGCATCTCGTTCCCAACACTGTGACAAGCTTCAAAATTAAAATGGGCCATTTCCCCCTTTTAGTTTAGTTTTGATTAATGTTTTTAAAAACCCTGAATAAATGGGCCGAAATATCGAGGGCCAAGAACAAAGGTATGAAAATGTATGCTTCATCGCCTAGTGCACAGCAGACTATAGTTCTTTAACAAAAAGAAGGTTGTTTATTAATTTCAATGGAATAACACATGAGTAAACACAGCATACAAATTACAACAGACAGACAGAAGAGGTCACTTCAGATTGCTTCATGTGTCCACATGGTAAGTCCATGTAGCAACCCTCA
>NW_015217718.1:0-1538 GCF_001447785.1 Gekko japonicus | reverse complement strand
GGCACAGCTGCCCTTCGTCTTGCGGAAGCTTGTGCTGGAGAATATCACTGTGGGCCCTGTGTTCAAGTGGCCCTTTTATCTTTGATCAAGCAAAGCCCTCGATTGCAGGGGAAAGACTGTTTCACACACCGATTTTGTGAGCTTTGAGTGACGTTTTAAGGCAATTGAGGCGGCTCAGTCTCTGTCTTCTGGCCAGTCAGTACAGTGGAATGACTGTGTGCGTGTGAACGGGTGAGAAGGATGAAATGCTTTTAAATCTTTCTAGAGCACTGCCCCATGGGCTGGAAGCTTTCACATCTGGCTCTGCTGTCAAACGAGCTTTTGGGCCTGTCTTTTAAAGCTGGCTGAAATGGATGCTGGTTGTGTGTTTTATAAATTATACTGTTTTTGTGACCTTAAGTGCCATGGGGGGGGGGGCCTTTGTGGGATTTTGTATATCTGTGTGTGTTCAGTGAACAAGCATGAAGATGAGATCATCTTGTAACTAAAAGTATCCCAGGATGCTGGCCTCGGAGAGACTTTACTTCTGAACTCGGTTTGCGTGAGGGAGATGCACTTTAATGAATTTCCACCCCTTTTGGGGAGAAATGTGAATTGGAAGCTCTTTGGGACACTTTGAGCTGCTTCTTCGGGCAAGGGGTTTTTCGGATTCCAGTTACCACTGTCTTAAGGTGAGAGATTCTCTGTTGCTACCTCAGAAATGTGCACTGCATTTACAAACACCATTCTGTTGGAGCTTGCAGACAGGTGCTTTGTTTCCTGTTTGCAAGGTAAACAGTAGACGGATGAAATCTATTAAATGCTATGGTAACTGGTTCCCAAACCCCAGCACAGTCTCTATTGTTTAGCTGTGAAATATTTTTTAGCACTTGTTTTATGCAAGCGACGTGATAATCTATCATCTTAATCTTGTTTGGGTCAAAGTGAACCGGCCTGAATTTTAAGAAGTTTGTGTAGGGTCACCGTTTTGCTGCATAGTTGGCAATTGTATCTGCAAACTAGGCCTCACCCTGGGGGACCTTCAGTGAATTTTGGGTCCTAGAAGTGCCTGGGCAATTTGCCCTTTTCCCTTTCCAGTGACTAGTCTTAGAAACCTGACCATTCCTTAAGTGAGGATAATTTGGTTGCCACTTGGGAATTCAGAAATTATTCCTCCAGAGGTTTGGTTCAGGGAGGGATTTAGGGTTTTACCCACCTGCCAGGGGCAATGAATCCTTCCAGTGTCCTGAATGTCTTTTAAAGATCTGATGCCAGCTCGTTCTGGAGGAAGCTGTTAACAGCTGACAGGCCATTTGGGGATGGGGGAGGTATGTGGTACAGGCCTCTTACGGTCTTGGAAGACATGTGTGGAGTTCCTTGGATAGAAATGTGTCAAATCTGTACATCACCTTTGCAGGATGACTTTGCAGTAGGATGCTTCAGAGCCCCCCTCTCCAAGCCTTTCTTGAATTGGCTCTGGCAGACTTTCTTGTTTAAAATCAAGTTTCTCCTTCCCTTATATATCTCTCAGTTATAATATTCACTGCCTGCTTCTCCAG
>NW_015217717.1:0-1539 GCF_001447785.1 Gekko japonicus | reverse complement strand
CTGGGCTCCTGTTTTAAAAATGAAGCTTGGATTTTTGATGCTCAATCATGGAGCTACAACATTTGGTAGTGCCCCAAGATCCTGACAAGCTTTTCTCACATAGCATGTGACAGGTTCACTCTACCCACACCTGGTCATGTACAAAAATAGTTTTGCAAGCAGCCCATGAGTATAAAGACACAGAAAACAAAATGTATCAATCAGATGAGTTGGATTTAGCCAGCTTTTTTGCTCAATTCCTTTCCTTACTACAGCCCCTTTGTTCCAAAAGACTTTTGTCCATGGAGGTCCCAAGATCCCAAAATAGCCTTTTGGTGGTAAAATTGACTCCTTCCTTTCTTTTTCACCAGTCTAAAACTAGCCAGATTGAACCCAAGATGATGTTGGTAACAATACAGCATCTTTCTACATAAGGTCTATCTACCTCAAAGCTTTGGAGGTGTTTTATCAGTATTACAGGCACATGACACTCACTTAGACATTAACTAGAAGATAGGTGTCTGAAAATTTAGGCAGCAGCTGTTTCAATATACAGGAGGCACAGATATACTATGTTTTCTCATATCCAGAAAACGGAAAGGCCTGAATTCTAAATCAACATAAAAGAAGGTGAACAATTTACCAAGTCATGAGAATGCATCAGTGCAGCACTTCCAGCAAGTGTGTATTTTTGGTCTGGATATGTCTTTAACTTGACTTTCAGGTTTGCTTAAATACAGGTAAAATTATAATAAAATTCTCAACAGAAAAATAATATGGTTACTTCCTAAATAGCTGTCCTGTAGAATCTGACACTATTCAAAACATGTTTGCAGTTTGGGCTTTATTAGTAGAAACAACCACATACTAGGTCCTGTCCTAGTTCATTTATTTTAAGTCTGAATGCTTGGTGGTGGTGGGGGGGGATCTGCTTTGCTAAGGGCCTTCTTTGTACCACACCAGGGAAGAAGCAGCCACTATCACAGCTGGTTCAGGTTTTCAAAAGCAACCCAAACTATCAGAGAGAATGCAGTAGGATGTTTGAAACACATATGCAGAAAGTGAACTAGTGAACTTCTGAACACCATTTCTCAACAGATGCTTATTACTCTCTGCAACTGGCTTGACTGTTCAACCAATCATCTCCCCACTCTATATTCTCAAATCTGGTGCCTCTTTGGGAATTAGATCAGCAACAGAAATAGGAGAATTTTTTTTTTGCAGAAGAAATAAAGAATTATGGATGCTTGTAGCATTCCTACCAAGCAGCATATTCCCTTCCTTTCCATGAGTTCTCAATCATATTTACTATGTACAGATCACAGCTTCGAGTCCCCAAGCAGTATGTGAATTAACATGAAAAGCAACAAAATGTCCCAGGACTATTTCAATTCTGCTTAACAGTTTTACTCTAAAAACAACACAGTTATTGCAGCATAGGCTAAATATGGGAATATAATGGAGTTACAGATTTGTAGGTACATTTCTTCACATATTGGTAGCAGTTGGTAGCAGAATATAGGCAGTTTTGGTTATTTCTCAAGAAGCCTGTTATGGAAA
>NW_015217716.1:0-1539 GCF_001447785.1 Gekko japonicus | reverse complement strand
TAGATGTCCTCCTGGCAGCAGTCAAAACACTGTGAACCAGGAGTTCAACACAGTATTTTCACAAACATAGATGCTATGTCTTCTCAGTTTTGCTTCCAGAGTATAATTCTTATTTAATTTATTTTAAATGTTTTTATCCAGTTTTTCTCCTGATCCATGGGATATTCAAAGCGTTGCCATTGCAGTAAACTGCAGAAGTGGAGGAGAAAAACCAGTTTCTGAACCATCATTTAAAATCATTTCCAGATTCTGTTGCAGAGAATCCTGGGGTTTCTTAGTTGTTTCTCAGGAGTTTCTGAATGAGAAGACCGATCATGGCCCTCAACGCAGCTTGTCTACCACTGTGTATCTTTCAAGGAAGTAACAGTGTATGGTGTCTTCATATCCACATGGAACAACAGTAAGGACAAGATTCCAGGCACCCTAGAGCCTTCCTCCAAACTCCCCTCAATACACAGAAGGCTTTGTGGCAGATGGGTTGAGATTCTTCAGCAAATAAATCAATGAGGAAAGAGTTCCCTGAAGATGAAACAATTAGATACCAAGACAAATTGTAAGAGGGGACATGCCTGAGCCAACCAGAGAAAGCAAGCGGCAAATGAATTATTTCAATGTTTTCACTATTGTCACTTTAAAATTATATATTAAACAACACCAATGGAAAATTAAAACAATGATTCCTTTTGAAACTTTAATAACCAACAAGAAAAGATGCAATAAATTATTTAATATTAAATCCTGATGATTTCAAAGGAGCTCATTGTAATGCTAATTGTGGAGAAAAAAAATAGATATATCAGTTCAGGTTAGGCAAATTTTTAAAAACAAGAGGTCCACCAGGCTGTGTTTCAGTTAACGTTTAAAAGGTATAATTTCTTTGTATGTCTGATACAAAACTGTGCACGTTAATCAGGCAAAACATATAATAAAAGTGATAAGTGTTAGAGATGGTACCAGCATATAATAGATTTCCTACATATGCGATTAATGCAGAAGTCCCAAAATGAAGGTATTTTGGAACAATAATCTTATATGTTTTCACTCTTCTGATTAAAGATAACTTGCTTCTTAACTCAATTAACTTATTACTTACAGTTCCACCTTAAAGAGAGTTATATCCTTCTAAGCCCTTTGACTGCAATGGACTTAGAAGAATAAAACTTCTTACAATGGCACTGCTGGGCACCTGAAAGAAGTTGTTAATGAATGCGCATTTAGCTTTGGATGGTATATTGGAAACATAAATATTAGTGACCAACCATTAAGTGGCATGAAGGTAATATTTCATCTTCTGAAGTAATGGCAATCTAAGATTTGTGAATTGGCACAGTCGATACATAGAACTGAGAGGTCTGAATTGACATACAGGATCCTTGGAAACTAATTCCCCATTTTATTTAACTTATGGATTAAAAATATAAATAATAAAATCTATAAAAGTTTTTCATTGGCGTAATCTACTAATCACATTTTCTTAGTTTCTGTTCTCCTTCCAACGGGTTTATGAGTTCCAAATTAGTGCTACACAAGGGACGGGAC
>NW_015217714.1:0-1540 GCF_001447785.1 Gekko japonicus | reverse complement strand
TTGTAATTATTAAATTAACCAACATTACTTCTGGGTTTTTTCCTCAAAGTCTCTAGGGGTTTTTAGCGGACATTAGCAAAACTGCAGACCAAAAAAGACAGATAGTATTAATTTCCCCTATGCTGTTCAGGTTGATAAGACACAAGGAGTCAAATTACTGTGGCTTCCACTGTGCTGGCATGATCTCAATGAACCAAGAGATTGGCTGCACCACTAACACTCTTTTACTTGGGGATATTGATGAGAAATTGTGGGAATTGAATTGGCACCCAGAAAGAATTTTAAAAAATGATGGTGGCATTTGCTGTGATAGTCCTGGTGTTCCTACCTCAACTGGCATGCAAGCTTCCTGATTCTAAGTGTTCTGTGGGTGACCCTGTTCCTATTTTTCACAAGTCTTTTCAGTCAGGGGACTTCATCATTGCAGGCATTATTTCTCAGATTTATATCTTTTCTGAGCCCATAACATTTGGAAGACATCCCTCTCAGGAACTCTTTGATGATATTGAGTAAGAACTTTGGGTTTTTTAACTTATCGAGCTTTCTAGATAATAATATCTCTATCTACGTAAACCTAAGACTGATTTGATTATGTGAAAGGGCAGATGACACCCAAGAACCCAGCCATAGCATATTTACTTGTGCCTGACCTGTGATTCAGAGGTGCCCCTTTCATGAAGAAAATAAGGTTTTGAGTTCTGAGTTTCAGGACACTTCTAAAAAGCAAGGAGTCCTGGGATACATAAGTAGCCAACTTCACTTTCTTAATCCATAGAGAAATGCCCTATAGTGTTGACACTATAATGAGTGAATGAAATGAGGCAAGTTTTCACATAATAATATTCTTATTCATCTTTCAAATACATGGAAAGGGAAAGTTCCAAATTAATCTTATAAAGCAATCTGATTTATGCATACATGAGTGCAGATGCTATCTAATAATTCCCACAATTTGAGGTTTATATTCAGAGAAGTAAAAAGTACATATTTGGTACCCAAGTTAGTTGACTCTTCTGTGGAGTGGAACAAAAACTTCTGTTCTAGTGCAACATATTTATGAAAGATAAATTAAACTAAAATGTAATTAACATCCTGTTTGGAAGCTGGACTGTTGAGATGTCACCTGTAAACTTCTTTGCAGAATAATGACACACAACTACCAGCACATCCTGGCCTTGCAGTTTGCTGTAAAAGAGATCAATGACAATCCAGAGATCTTGCCCAACATCACCCTGGGATCCCACATCTATAATAGCTATTTCAGTCCAAGCAGGATCTATCAAGCATCAATAGAGTTTTTATCTACAAAGGACAGGGTCACCCCTAACTACAAGTGTGATGGAAAGAGAACTCTGGCAGCCGTCATAGGAGGCCCTACTTCTGACATAGATCTCCACATGGCAAATGTGTTCAACATCTACAAGATTCCACAGGTAAGATGCATTCATAGAGCAATGGAGATCAAAAGGACATCCTTATTCCTCTTTTGTTTAACATATTTTGTTTGCTGCAAAAAAATTGTTTGGTAGTAAATATCCTC
>NW_015217713.1:0-1545 GCF_001447785.1 Gekko japonicus | reverse complement strand
ACAATGAATGAAATGAAGTAAAATCAAATCAAAGCTGTCCAGATTAATTTTGGTTCTCCTGTTCAGTTTCTCCATAATACAGGTGGGTATTTAACCTGGTATGTATATCAGTTGGAAGAGATTCCTTAGCTTCAAATGAAGGACTCTGTGACACTTGGCAACAGCTAATAGATGAACAATGAAGCCTGCACACTCTGGTCTCCTTTTATTTACACTCCAAATTTACTAAAGGATCAGAGGGGATCAGAATGTCAGTACTGCTGAATATCTACCCAGGAATACCAGCATTCCCATTATAAATGTGGATGTGATGCTGACAAAACTGCCAGGCAACTGATGATACCTTACCACTGGTGTACATACAGAAAATATATTTGTACCAGAAATGCTTCTTCCCCTGCCATAAAAAAATGGAAGAAAATTAACCAGAAAATAACTGGTTTTGCTGATGTGGAGAACTCAGTTGTCCATGTGGAAGTTCAGCTAGCACAAAGAAATAGGTCTCTGCTCTATCATGGTTCACTGGTTGCTTTTGAATTCATATAGAATTTTTTTTTAAATGATACATACGTAGTTATATATGGCTGGCACTGCTATTGAGAATCAACATAGTATCCATATTAACAAGGCAGCTTGGGAGCCACAGTAGTATTGGGCTTTCTTATGCTACCAGGATAACATGAGATGCCCGGATCATGTGGTAGAACGCATATTTCAGCTCCTATCCATGGCAGCCTCAGCAATCTGGGTTAGTACCGATATAAGGAGGAGCCACAGTGTGAGTTCCTCCTACATGGTCTAGTGCATCCCCTGTTTTCTGCAGAATAATGAGAGGAGCAGTAGTGATGTGGGCTTACATACAACCACAGTAATATGAGCAGAGGTCCTCAGGCTGAGAACAGGACCCTGTATCTAACTATCCATGTTCAGATGACCTGCATAACTATTTGTTCTTATGGGTCCTATGAACCCAGGAATTTGTCTGCAGGCAGGAGAGAACTGCAGAAATAAAGAAGAATACAGGGAAACTCTGTGTGCCTCCTGTGCGTAGATACACCTGGTTCCTCCATACTCTCTTTTAGGCAGCAGATGGAGACAATTGTGTTTAGGCTTGCCTCTGAATGGGGGAAGTGGTTTCAGGAGGCTGTTTTAATTGAAATTGTTGAGATTTATTGCTTGAATCTGATTGTGCTGGCTGCCATGGCCCCTTTCCATTGGAAAAGCAGTCTCTGGCTGTTTTTAAAATAAATAAATGGGTTGTGGTGCAAAACAGAGCTACTGCATTTAATGAACTGTCTTAAGAGGATCTCAAATGCTTGTGTATGCTAGGACTTTCTGATACTGCTTTAAATCAGCAGGCTCCATATCAATAACTGCTTTTGAAACTTTCTTGTGATTCTTTAGACTGTGGTTAGAAACACCTTGAACATCACTTGATACCTTTAAAAGTAATTTTTCTCAAGAAAATGCACAGTGATAGTTTCTTATATAGATAAAGGTAAAAGTTCCCTTGCTAGAAACTCTAGGGTTGCGGTGCTCATCTCC
>NW_015217712.1:0-1540 GCF_001447785.1 Gekko japonicus | reverse complement strand
TCTTTTGTCTGCTATGGCTTGCTAAGGCAGAAGTGTTTCTACTGATTTGCTTTGGTACAAGCAGAAAAGAAAAGCCGAGAAGGTGGGGTGAAGGAGGGGGAGAGAAAGTAAAAAGAACCAAAACATTTCGGTTAAGGTGGGAGAAGGAGCCTGAAGTAATGGCAAGCACAGAGACCAAAAGCATGTGTGCGTTGGGGGGAGGGGGGGGAGGCAAGTTCTCGACCACCATAAGTAGTCCAGGAAAACCTCACTGCCTCTAGCCAGCGCCTGATTCATGCAAGGCAAGGGGCTTCCTTCGCGATTCTACACTGGCTAAGATTTCCAGAGAGACAAATCCCCCCCCTCCCAAACGAAGTTTCCGGGAAGTTACGAAAAACCAACCTAAACCCTGTATTGATGACTCCATGGGGGAGAACCTTGCATGAGGAAAGCTGGTGGTTTCTTGAAACGAAAACGCACCTGGCGCTGCGCACCAGGAGCTGGGGGGAGACCAAACGATACACCCCATAACGAAAACGGAGCGGGGCAATCTTTGAGATTCGGTGCGTTCCACATAAACCTCCTTTTTTTTGTGCATTTTACTTCTACGAGCAAGCTCCGCCTCGAACAAAACACGCCCAAACTCCCCCCCCCTCCCAGGGCCTTGATCTATTTACTCAAAAGGAAACGAAGGATCTGAAGATCCGGGGGCCTAGACAGCTCCATTTAAGAACCTAGAAATCTCATGTCAGCACGCAGAACACCCCCCCCCTCCCCACCCCGCCCAAATAAACGTTAGCGAGTGGGTACATCTGAGTACGTGATCAATTCGGGGGGCAGAGAAGAAAGGGCAGGGTGGGGGCAAAAAGAGAGAACATATAAAAGTCCAGCCATTGAACAAAGACACAGCGTTCTGTTTTGCTTAGAAACCCTCAGCTGTCTTTTCAAAAAGCTTCCCGGGCACTCCCCTCCCTCCTGTTGCCACTCTGCTGAGACAGAAGTTAGGAGGAGGGGGTGGGGTGGGGCGGGCTTTACCAAAAGAGCAAATCGCTGCTATGCGTGAGTGTGGGAACGAGGGAAAGAACATGGCTGGAGCCGCTCAACAGTCACAGGGATAGGGACAGGGTGGGTCGCCTTTTCTTAAAGCAAGCAGCCAATATCAAAATCCACGGTTCGATAATTGCTTTGTTGGGAGGAGGACTCGGAACAGGTTGCTTTGGACAGCTGTTATCCTGGTGGTGAGCTGCACATCTGGCGAGTCTCTCAGCACATCCGGTGGGAGAAATGAAGGAGAAACGCAGGGAGATCGGCAGGGCCCTCTCTCTCTCTCACTCTCTCTCTCAGTCCGGCAGAACGAGCCGGCGGGCATCCGGAGGGACGCCGTCAACTAGGCCTTGCTCTCCTCCACTTTGACGGCTTGAGGCTTGATGGCTCCGGTGCGCACCGGCTTCATCTGACTTGCAGAGGAGGGTTCCTGCAGCTTTATGGCTCCCAGGTTGGCTTTGTTTTCGTCCATTCGCTGTTTTGCCTGTAGAGAGAGAAGGGGGGGGGGGGGGGGGGG
>NW_015217711.1:0-1540 GCF_001447785.1 Gekko japonicus | reverse complement strand
GATTAGCTGCCCATCTGAACGCACCCACATACTGTCATGCTGAACATCAGTGAAGTAGACACTCTTTTTCATCTATCACAAATTCTTTTGGAAGTTTGTAGGATTCTAAACTAAAATCATTTTTGGAGATCTGATACTAATCAAATACTTGTCCACAGTTGTTTTCTATGAACATCTGTTATAATACATTGCAATATAAGCACTCTGATAAGGATATATCTGTATGTATATTTCTTAGAGTGATTGTTGCCAATTTTTTTCCCTAGGGGAAATTTCCTAAGGAAAAATGTATTTTTACAGATGTATATTTATCTTATTTTCCATTTCTAACCAATTCCCTTCTATGCAATGTTCCAACCAGCAATCATATTTAGGAAAATAGTTATATGAATATAATTCATGAGAATGTAAGAGGAGCCACGCTGGATCAGACAAAGGACCCGTCAAGTCCTACATTTTGTCCACACAGTAGCCAGCCAGCTGAATGGCATTGAACAGTAGCTGCCTTTACAAAGTTTAGTATTAAATTTGCATTGATATAAGGCTATTGGACATGAATAGTGAATTCTTGTGCAAAGGGGGGGGGCAAAAGAATTGACTGGTGAGTCCTACATATTGCCCTTGACAGTTAGGACTTTAGCATTAGCAAAAATATACTTTCTACTACCAAAAAATTTGACAGTTGAATGTTTGTAGAGTCTTATAAGGAAGAAGAAACAAACTGTGATGCAAGTTTATTTCAAATGAACTGTCTCAAAGGACTTGCATTTGGAGAATATGCATGCTCTATGCACAGACTACTGCTATAGAACCATAGATGTGGTTGGGCCAATTGGTGAACCACTTGTCTTGGGACACTACTCACACCATCTATAGATTTATTTATTTTTTAGAAAAAACATTTTCTGGTATGTGGAGTGACAGCTTCTTTTAAAGATAGGGATCCTCTTTTTAGAATAGAAAAATGTATGGTATAAAAAACAAAAATCAGCCCTGGCTAGTGTAGCCACCTGCCTCCCAAGCTACAGTACTACCTCCTAACCTGCCAGGTCTGCCAATCCTAGATTCCCCCTGGCTCAAAGAAGATGTCTTGAGATCACTATAATCTGTGCCATGTTTACATCACTCTGAAAAAATTTCCCCTTAAACTACCGTGACAATGAGCATGGCATTATACTTCAGAGTAGGAAGTGACTCAACATGAGATATTAAAGTTTTCTGCAAGCATATAAATGTTCCTCAGCTTCAGCATCACTCTTCTATTCAACTTGTATATTTTTACTAACTATTAACTAGAATACTGGGGCTTGGCAACAGGTTCCAGAAGTTTCTGTTAGCTGTACAGGAATCACAGATCTGACCCTATATTTCTTTGAAGCCCATCTGGCAGTGTGGCAGCCCCACTTAGAGATGGAGGTTGACCATGGCTCTCAATTTACACATTCCCTGCTCTCAGGTTCCTTCTAGACAGTTGCATCAAAAGTGCAACTTGTTTTGTGTTTCCTCTCCATCTGCTTAGACAGAAACGACCCAAGGTTAA
>NW_015217710.1:0-1543 GCF_001447785.1 Gekko japonicus | reverse complement strand
AGTCTTCTCCAGCACCATAGTTCAAAACATTATACTGCTTAGTAAAAAGGCTGAAAATCATGAAAAATTCCTGATTCATGTGGTAGATTTTGCTAGGGCCACCAGAATTATAGAGCCTACTTCCAAAATATTGAAAAGGAAATATTTTATCCAATTCTTCTTTTCAACTATATTGTAAGCCTCCAGAGATATTAAATCTTCTCTCGTTTGGAGGGTTTTTTTTAAAAAAATGTGCATTTTCATTAAAAGTTTATCCACGGATGTGGTTTTCTTTCCCACATTGCACACCAAGACTGCATCCCTGCATCCAATTAATTAATTTTAGTGGGAAAAGCACATATAACTGTGCACAGGATTCTCACCTATGTATTAGCTGTAAGTATTGCTAGCTGCTTCCTTGGCATGAGGATTTTGGTACATTCCTTTGAACTTTAGGGCTTTCTCTTAATCAAGTATTCAGAAAGCTTAAAATTTAATTAATTGATTTGTCAATGTGAGTTAAAAACAAGCTTCTCTTTCCCCTTCTTTCATTACTTTAAAGTGTGGCATTCATTTTTGTGATTGACTCTATCCCCTTAGGTAATATGTCAAATCTGGCATGTTATTATTAAATGGCTGACCATCTGTTATCCCTAGAAGGTTTATATAAGTCAGGAGTTTCCCTAAGGTAAATGGACTGATTTCTTTATTCTACTTTCCTACATTGTCACAAATATCAGTCTTAATGTTTACTACCACAAGATTAGCCACAATATGTGTTGGAATTGGAAATATCCTCTAGGCAATAACTTGATTTTACTAGAAAAATATGGTCTAAGTTTTAATGAATGCCAGAATATCTGTTATCTCTAGTAAAGCCAGATTTACTCATTTAATTTGTTTACCCATTTAATTTGTTTTTCAGCAAAGCATAGAATTGTAACTTTGTTGATTATATCTTAGGTGAAATTATTTTTCTCAAAAAGCTGATTGAGCAGGAGCATTTTCCTATGGTTTGACATACTTTGGGTGTACCACTTGAAGGAGATTGCAAGTTTTGACACCTGGAGATTTTGTCTTCCTTATGGCTTAGTGGGATTTCAAAGGTCAATTCCTTTCTACAAAGAGACAGTTTGGAACAGGACTTCATTGATGTGGTAACCATATAAGTAAAAAAAGGAAAAACAATGATGAATGTGATAACTGAGATTGTGCTCAGGATGTTAACTGATCTAAACATGTCACATCCCATATGAAATATACTCTCTGGACTCTGAGTTGGGTGGAAAGGCAGAATAGAAATGTTTAAAATGAAATAAATATTTGTGATTTAAAAACAATGTCTTAATTCCCTACAAGCAAATTTCTTCTGCAAATATACTCAGCAATGAGAAAGCTATAGACTACTGTATTGTATGCTACCTTAGCACATCTGTTTTAGTCTTTGTCAACTCAGAGGTATAGAAAAAGAAAAGTTGAAACAGAAAACATAATTTTTGTAAACAAAATAAGTGGCACTACTTTGATAATAAAAATAGTACTAAATTATTACAGTTCAACAGGA
>NW_015217709.1:0-1541 GCF_001447785.1 Gekko japonicus | reverse complement strand
AATAACTGCTTAGAACTGCAACATTACTGTAGCCTGATATCACTGATTTCCTTGGCTTTAGACTGGAGTATGGGTGGGAAGGTGGCTTGGTATAGCCCAGTCTTATCAGACTTAATATATTCCCTAATTATGCATCAAGATTGGATCTCATTTGGTAATAAGCGGTATTATTTTGTTTAAACTAAAGATAATTTAGATGTGTGCAATGTGCACATATGTGTGAAAGTGTGTACATTGAATGTGTGGAGGAAAAAAGGGATTATATGAGTGTTTCCTTTGGACCCGCCACAGTTTACTAATATGTATTTGCTGAGATATGAATAAGAGGTATGCATTGTATTTGTCTGTCTGAAACATGCAATCCAAATGTTCAAAGGGTGGTAATTGACAATTTAGGAAGTTTTAAATCTCAGACTCCCCACTGTGTGTTCAGTATACACTGTTTCATGAGCATATGCACATGCTTTCAGATATATACCAAGTTCACATTTTGCCTGTAATTGAAATGTATATTTTACAGTAATAAAACATCTTGAATAATTTTTGTAGGCTAATCTGAGAAAATTTATGGACCATGTTCACCACCTCTCTGTTGAAAAAATAACAAAGATGCTGGACCGAGGACTTGATCCTAACTATCATGACTTAGAAAGCGGAGGTATGAAACAAATGTTAGAAACAAAATATGCACACCTTCATTACTTCTAATACAAGAAACTCCTAGTGAGTGAAGAGTCTGGATCTGATTGATTTTTTAAAAATCTGCTTTATGTGTCTAACATGGTGCCATCAGTTAAAATACGGATTCTCTAATTAATTGTTTCTTCCAATTCATGTCTGGTTTAGAAACCCCACTGACTTTGGCAGCTCAGCTTGGCAATGCTATTGAACTGATCAAAGCTCTGAAAAATGGAGGAGCTCATTTAGATTACAGAGCCAAAGATGGCATGACAGCATTACACAAGGCAGCCAGAGCCAAGAACCAAGCAACGCTGAAGGTAAATCCTCTCAGAGGTATATTGTATGTTGCTCTGTGTGAAACAGGATGAAGAAAATGCTAGGATTAATTATCAGAACCCATAATGGATGTTTTAATTTATATGTTTCTATCTTTGGCTTTTAACTCACAGGATCAGCTTTTAACAAAGCGTCAGTTTGGCAGGGGTGGTGAAACATTACCTTGTTAACTTTCTGGAGGAAGTAAGAAGAATTCAACAACTGTTTATTAGTCTTTGAAAGTCAATATTAGTTTCAACGGATTACCATTTGTTAAGCATTGATAGTTTTTGCTATTCTTCTTACCTATCACATTTTGTTTTTGTGAATTTCATGAGTGCCTTAATTCACCAGTATTTGAAATCTGGCATGTTTGTAGGAACTGTTTTGTAATACTATCTCTGAATGTGTGAATTATTAGAAATTACAAAATTCATTTGTGTTACTGCTATGCCATTGAACACTAATCTAGATCTTTAACAATCACTTTCTTCTGCAATTTGTATGTAGAATGCCTCTACATACAGTTTGGTGTAGTGGTTAAG
>NW_015217708.1:0-1540 GCF_001447785.1 Gekko japonicus | reverse complement strand
CCAGGCCCCACTTGGAAGTTGGCAACCCTCTAGGGCAGCTCTAATAACGAGTCAGTAGGAAAACATTGCTTTAAGGCAATAGCCAGTTGCTGTTTTTCAGCTGAAGGATATAGGAGGTATTAGGCCCCAAAGGGAAAACCGGAATGAAGACCTGTCTTTTGTTGTCTGATTGTACCGGTCTGCATTTTACCCTAAATCTTTTTATAAACCAACAGTCCCTTGTTTAGCACGGAAGTGCCTTGGATGAGATGGCTGTTTCCACAATACAATACACAGAATCTATTTGGCTAGTAATCGTCCAGTTGTTTTGCTTCACTACAAACAACACCAGCGCACATCAGGGAATCAAGGGCCAAGGAATTATTTGCCCTTCTCTCTCCCCCCACCCCACCCCTGGCCAAAACACACACAATAGCATATTTGTCTGCCTTAGATTTTCTTACGAGATTAAGGACAAAATTGGAAAGGGCACTTCAATATGAACCCGAGCAGATCTGAGAACAGAAAGGCAGGGGAGCAAACAGAGTCTTCGCCCTTGGTTTCCTTCTCGAAATAAGTGGATCCAACAGGTTGCGATGTTTTTAGAACAGCCTAAGTGGTCTGAAGACACAGACACTCTGCGAATTAGAAGGCACGCCGGTCGAATCTTAGACCTCAGGAGTCTCCTCTGGAGTTGTAAAGAGCTGCGAGGGGTTCACAGAGGCCACTGATTTGAAAATCAATAGAAGGCCCTGAATGAGAAGCGAGAATTCTCCATCTTTATCACATATGTGGCCTTCTACACAATAACAAAGGCAAGCCGCAGGAGTGATTATTCTCCTCTTAAACCGCTGGCTTGTTTGTGTGTAATTCTTGGCTTAAATGGCCCATACCAATATTCTTTCCCCCTCTTCTCTTCTCTTCCAGCCAAACAACTAGATTCGTTTCCTCCTCAATTAAGTTCTGTTCTTTCAGCTCCCCCTTTGCTAAAAGAAGGGCATGCACCCCTAGGAATTTTTGTCACAGGCTGAACATTTTCTGGAAATGGCCCAAGATGTTTTAGTACCCGTGGCAGGAAATGCAAATGGCAGTTCTGCTCCCCTTCCCCCCAAAAATTATCTGATTGACAACTTGCTGCTCTTTGGCGGTAGCCCAGATGGGTGCCCCAAGGTGGGCCGTGTTACCCCACCCGATAATGGGGATAGCTCCCCAACACTTCCTAACAAAGGATGTTCAAGGATGCAGAGAATGTCCAACGATCCATAGAGAATCCCCTCCCACACTCTCAAAGCAATGGGATGGAAAGTCCTCCACAGGCTACATACGTGAATTATGGATTCCATTAACCAACTTGGCCTGGAGGAAGAGAAGGGGGGAAAAGAAGCCGCTGCCTTTCAAGCCGCCCTCTGAATCATTGCCTCACGCCCAAGAACTGCCGCGTGGTCTACGCCACCTCCAGCTCTACGCACGTTAATTTGGTATCCTGAAACATTTAGCACACTCTTTTCTTTCCCAACTGCACCAATATGATTTGTCCTTCCACATAACTCTCTCTTCGCCC
>NW_015217707.1:0-1541 GCF_001447785.1 Gekko japonicus | reverse complement strand
TGAAACCCAGACCCCCTCAAGAACAGATGGGATTGGTGAGAGCTGCCGTGGGCCCTCTAGGCAACCTCTTACTCCACCCAGATCCAAAAACAAACACCATATGGAAGTTAGGTTCAAGTCTAGTAGCGCCATGGAGACCAACAAGATATTCAGGGTATAACACCCTTCAAGAGTCAGAGCTCCCTGTATCAGATACCCGGGTTTCCACCCCACATGGGAGTAGATCACATGATTTGCCCAGCACTGGGCCAACCAAAAGTGACCCGGCCCCTGGAATTTGGTCTTTCTGGTCCCCTACTCTCAACAGCCCTGAGGATAGGGAATTCATGCTACCCATTTCCCGCACAAGAGAGCCACGCCAAATCCTTTACAGCAACAGTTTATAGTCCACGATATGAGTGAGGAACATAACACCATTTACAAAGCCAGTCACCTATAGCAGTGTGTTAAAAACCTGAGGCTCTCTTCCCCAATAAGAAGTTTCCAACTGTAGCACACAGCAAACAGAGAGTGACAGCTGAAAGAGATATTATAATTTCCAACTTAGAGGCAAGGAAAAATGCCAGATCCGCAGCAAGAATATACATGTCCTCTGCTGAAAAGTGTAGCTGCAGGTCAGTTCCAAATATGGCTGCGAGGAAGTGAAGCCAGCAGGATTTCTTTCTTAGTAAGCATGCATAGGATTATAGCCTAAACTCAAGTAAGCAAACACTACCCCATGAAAATACTATAGTTTCCCACCCCCACCCCCACCCCCGTGTTACTGGACTACTGTGAACATAATGTGGATAGGACAAAGATCCATGGTCTTGGATCCAGCAGAAGGATATTACAAAACAGAAAGGGAAGGTAATTTGCACCGATTTCCTCCACCTGCTGAAGACCTCCAACGCCTCTAACCTCAAACTGTTCCTCCTTGGGGAGCAGTTTGGACTGAAATGGGAAAGAGAAAGTAAGGACCCCTGCTCTGTAGACAGAAATCTCTGGTGGGTCCAAGCCATGGAGCAATATTCTGAACCGCGATATAAAGGCTAAAATAAAGGTTGCGCTCAGCACAGATTTTACAAGAAATGTCACGACAGATATGTTCTCTTAACATTTTCCCCTTGCAGCAGAAAAAAAACTGAGCCAAGGCAAGAGAAGTTCTACTGTCAATCGTGATCATATTTTGCACTCCAGGGAGTTTGTTGATTATATAACTAATGCAATATTGCACTAATCTGCATGGTCATTTTGCACATGAATTCAGAAAAAAGCACTGATATTCTGAACTTGTTCCATCTGAGTTTTGTTTCTGTTTTTTAACAGCATGATCTGGGGGAAATTTGTACAAAGGGCAGAGAACCCAGAAGTGACAGGGAGGCCTGACTGATAACAGTGCTGAAAAACGCAAAGCCAGTGGTTCCAGGAGAGATTTGTTGCCAAACCACCGTGTGTTTTACGGAAAACCGTGAATTTTTTTTTCCTGGCAGGCATTTTTCAGCAGTGTCTGAATTTCTTCACTCCAATAAGTGGTTTGTGGATTATCAATTTTTAGCTGC
>NW_015217706.1:0-1542 GCF_001447785.1 Gekko japonicus | reverse complement strand
GTAAGAGGCCAGTTCATCAGGTGCATTAAGTGTTATATTTAGCTGGCAAATAGATAAGACATACACCCAATACTACAAACAGTATTCCAGCTAAATCAATAGTATACCTCTATGCCATGCTTTTGAAATCCTTCTTGGTTTCCAAAGCAGATTTGCCATATGATAATGAGAGAGGTACAATGTTGTCTGGAAAAACACAAGTGTGTCTGTGATTAAGCTGCAAAAGGGAGAGGTTCCTTGGCATAGATAATACAAATATCTGCTTATTCATTCTGTTCTGGTATCACTGAGTAAAGCAGATACTATGAGTAAAATAAAAGGAACTACCCAGTATATTTTAAAATCAGCTAATTGGAAATAACTTTACAGATAACTTTGTACCTGGTAGCCTTCCACAAAAGGCCTGAACATTCCTGTCAAAAAAGTGATGACATCACTTCCTTTCTCTGTGACAAAGATTTGCTGTGGAGTGATTTGAACTGCATCACATTTTGTAAGCAAGTAACAGCCTTCTTCAAAATCCTAGGAGTGAAGCAAAAGTAAATACTCTTTCCTTAGTGAGCCCAATGGCATGCAGACAACTATAGATGAATAAATACTCATATTTCTGCCCACTGACATATAATAAATAGGTGTCAAAAAATCTTTTATATTTCTAATTTTATATTGTATCTAAGACATTATATCATTGATATCTTCTTTCAGCAATGCAGGGGGAAAAGTTAGGATTGTATTAGCTACCCTGAGAAATGCAGGTAGTTTTTAATATTCCCCAGTAGCTGGCTCTTTGCTGAAATCAAAGAGGCAATTCAGTTGAATGATAAGTGGTGTGATGGGGATGCATGAGGCAAGGAGGAGATAGCAGAAATGAAGTTTGCTTACCAATTCCAAATCGAAACCTGCTTTTCAAGAAAAGGGCTTGGCTCCTTCAGAGTGTTTCTGCAGACAGAATGATTTCTCTGTTACTTTCTGACCTGCCCCATTCCAGCACAAAATGCAACCTGAAATGCCCCAAGAGCAGAACTTTGGGGAACATTTGGGACTGCAGTGGGACAGGGGAGGCGACAAAGTCCCATTCCACAGGTAGAAATCCTTCTTCTGTCTATGCAAGTGCTCTGATGGATCCAAGTCAAACTTTTAGGCTTCAACAGTGTAAATTCTGAACTAGGTCAAGCAGGGAAGATGGTTTTGATAATAATCCCAATACAGGTTCTCATCGTCACTTCTCTTGCATTGGAATAGTTGTGCTCAATCAGCCGCTTGCACTGTCAATACTGCAAACAGTTTCTCTCAGAGCCATACATGATGCTTGGAGATCCATCAGTGGCCCTGCTCAGTGCACTTTAAAAAAGGAAAAGGAAATAACAGCCACATGGAGCCACAATCAAAGCCAAGCTACAGGGGAAGAGAAGGTTCAAACCTTCCCTTCAAGTGATTTTGCTGATCTAAACTGCATCCTCTTCTTGTTATCAGCCTTGGAAGTGAAAACAAAATTGAAAGAGAAGATGCCTGGATCCTTTCCCTTCTGAGATTAACCCATCA
>NW_015217705.1:0-482 GCF_001447785.1 Gekko japonicus | reverse complement strand
AAAAGATTCTAGTCCCTGGAGGATCCATCTTGTGAGATAACATTCATACGAAGGGCCTGTTTGGAGTAGTGGTTAGGTGCACGGACTCTAATCTGGGAGAACCGGGTTGGATTCCCTACTCCTCCACTTGCACCTGGCTGGATGACCTTGGGCAAGCCATAGCTCTGACAAGAGCTGCTCTTGAAAAAGGGCAGTAGTTTCTGTCAAGCGCTCTCTCAGCCCCACCTACCTCACAGGGTGTCTGTTGTGGGGAGGGGAAGGGAAAGGAGTTTGTAAGCCACTCTGAGACACCTTTGGGTAGTGAAGGGCGGGATATAAATCCAATCTCTTCTCTTCTTCTTCTTTGCCACAAAACAAAGACTTCTGGGCCCAAAGTATGGGGGCCGTTCAAGAAATGCAGAATTTTGCCCCATTCACATAGGGATGCCAGCCTCCAGTTCTGGGGATGCCCCAGAACTACAGTTCATCTCCAGACTACAGAG
>NW_015217704.1:0-1543 GCF_001447785.1 Gekko japonicus | reverse complement strand
CTCTTCCCTCTATTGGGTAATGAGGAGTTCGGTGTTAGTAGTCTGGATTGGGGCACTTCAATCTCACACACTTGGCTGCAAGGTGCTTTCAATCCCAGCAGCACTTGCAGAAGGAGGGGAGACCCAGTTGCAATAACGAGCAGGTGAGGAGCAAAGGAAAGTGCTGTGCAGTCTGAGTTCTCGCTTTCACTGCTTGATTGCCTGCCCCTCAGCTGACTTCTGACCGGCTGTTTTTTTTTCAAGTGCATTTCTACACAGCCTTTTCTTTGAAAGAAAACTAATCAAAGGCTACCTGGATTTCTGTACCCTGAAAAAGAAGGGGAAATATATCAACCAAGGTACAATCTGAGTTAGAATAATGATAGCATCTTCCTCTTTTATGACAGGCTTTTACAACCGAAAGATCCAAGCCAACTTCTTCAGGGCCTAAAGGACCAAGAGACAGATGAAGTTTCATGTGATTTTCCTTTTTTAATGGGCACTTCAGCAAAGTGCAGACTACATTGCACCAGAGGTAATTGTTCAGGGATACCCCTCCTTTTGCTTTCTCTGAAAATGGATCTGTCTCATTTACATGGAGCTCTTAACCTTCAGATTGTCCTTACCCCAACATTACTGCTCCTATTGTACAGACATGTTTACTTACACAAATCTAATTTACCCTTTGTTAATGTGTGCTGTCTTTACTTGCTATATTACATTAAAGTAGAAATAGAGTTACCCACCCAAAATTATCTTGCTTAAAATCATTCATATGCCATTGCCAAGGGAATACATTTACCAATTTCCCGCCCAGTTTATAACCAACCCGTCTACTAACTTGACCTTTACCTAAACAGGTCTATAATTGCAGTTATGATTATATAATTTACAACAACAACAACAACAAAATCACTTCTGAAGAACTACTACTGGGCATGAATGTCTCATGGCTATTAAATGCATCATTCATCTTGAGAAAAAAATTATTCTTATTCATGCCGACATTTTAACATAAACTGTAGTACTCTCGGTTGGCACTTTTTTTAAACGTACCCATTAATCTCAATAGGAAAGCATAAGTCTCACCCACCTATTCTCTGAAGTTTGGATGTCACTACTGTGTACAATAAAAATTGTATATTCATGAACTCCATTTGTTTTATGTCCTTTTCTCTGTCAAAGTCTCCCAAGTAGCATATGCTTTGCTCTGTGGAGAATACAATCAAATTTGTCTGTCTTGTCATATTGTCATCAAAGTGATAGTATCACAATTAGATTAACACTTTGTGAAGGAGCTGAAGAGAAGGACGTGAAACATGGATGCTTTATGGAGAAAGCCCAAGTTTAACCCTTTAGGCCATGGTGACTCTCCCTCCCCTCCCCCACCTGACTTGCCATTCTGCCATTCAGGGGTACACATAAGTATAAGAAGTAATCAAAGACCTAATAATATAGCACTGTCAAATTACATAGGTGCAGTTTAAAATAAACTAGGTCACACTTGAGGCCTGTAAGGCCCATCTTCCTTAATATTTTTTTTATTGCACAAATAATTACAAAC
>NW_015217703.1:0-1543 GCF_001447785.1 Gekko japonicus | reverse complement strand
TACTAAGATCTTAAAACTCCTGGGGGGCCTTGGAATCCTGGTTCTTTTGTTGCTCTTTCTGCAGCATTCTAGAACTTAAAGCTACTGCTGCCACCAATACATTTTATGGGCAGCAGACAGGGAGGAGGCTCGTGAGGCATTCAGGCCTCATCCTGTTTCCAATGACATCATTGTTAGCATTATGAGACCTGTAGAGGGAACTTGATCTGAAAACAAGCTAATCTAAGCCCAAACCAACTACAAGCCAAAGTGCATTCATTATAGGTGATCCCTTTCAAAACTAACATTCAACCATCAATCTGTAGCACTTTTCCTTGTGCAAAATCATAGTGGACCAGAAATCATAGTTCTAAATCTTGTCTCAGTCACAAACTCTTGAGGTGGCCTTAGACACACCAACTCCATCTCCCAATACATAATTCAGGAATAATAATACTGGCCTTACAGGTAAGGTTGTTAACTCTGGGTTGGGAAATAACTGGAGAGTTGGTGGTGGAGCCTACAGAGGGCAAGGTTTGGGGAGGGACTTCAGAGGGTTATAACACCCTATAGTCCATGTTCCGAAGAGGCCATTTACTCCAGGTGAACTGCTCTCTATCACCTGGAGATCAGATTTCCAGCCACCACCTGGACACTGTCAGCTCTACTTACAGGCTTGTTATAGGATTATGGTAATGATATATGTGAAGTGCTTGGTAAATGCAATCCAGGGCCATAGAATGAATCCATGGTCAAACTGCGATTTGAACCTGCCTATTTCTGTTTTTTTAATGACATTTTTCTCAGCCCCCGCCCAGTACTAGTGCCTGACAACAATATTTTAAAACCATACAATATTCAACAACTTTTAAAAACTGCAATGTCAATCAACATACTCATTCCTTATCCTACAAGAATATTAAGTGCCAAAAAACTTGCTCAGCAGCATTTATTGATTTATTTAAAGAATTTTCATGCTGCTTCTACAGTGACCTGCTTGAGGCAAGTCACACAAGTAAAAACAATTCTATAAAATAATAAAAACAACAACATAAGCTATCAATATTTTAAAAGGCCACTACAAACAAGCGAGAGGCATAAAAATAGCATAAAACACATAACAAACAGCCTAAGAATATCCATAGAACACGACTCAAGCAAAAGGCAGCTAAAAAAAAGATGAGATTTTGTAAATAAAAGCTCGAAGATAGATAACTATTTGGGCTGGTACCTAAAAGAAAGGCAAGATAAGTGCCAGCAGGAGAGTATTCTAAAGGTGAGGCATACCACTGAAAAACTTCTGTTAGCATTTGCTGTGCAGGTCTTCACTTTTCTTTTCTTTTTTATTCTTTGAGGCTCTCCGCTACAGCAGAAAGCCTACTAGACAAATACAAAAAGAGCTGAAATCACTAGGTCTGAGCCACTCTTAACTGCTGAATTGGACAGTTAATTGGGAGGCAGGAAGGTGTAGGATTGCCTGCTACTGCAACCCATTGTCTTCTGCCAGTAAATTCAGCAGTGGGAGATGTTGGGAGTTGCCTGGCCCCAACTTGACCCCGCCCTG
>NW_015217702.1:0-1543 GCF_001447785.1 Gekko japonicus | reverse complement strand
GGGAATGAGGACCACCCTCCAGGCTCCTCCACTGTTACTCAAAGTTCGTAGTTATGCAGGCAGGTACCAACCTCCACCGTGACCGATGTTGCAAGAAGAGCTCTGCCCCAGCGTCGAAAGGGCAGCCACGCCTGGGGCATAGAGCTGATGAGCGCAGAACCGGCGGTGCCAGTGCTCTCCTGGAGCTGGCTTCTGCACACCCAGTAGCGGCTGGAGACTCATGCAAGGTTGGGGCACCAGACATCGGTCTCACACAGTCCAGTCTCGACAGCCACCCCAGGAACCACGCTCAAGCCCATCTCCCAGGTTAGTTTAGCCCCAAAATAACTCCTGCTGCAGCCATCAACTTTGGGCTTCACAACGGTCTGGTTCTGCTGGTGGTAGCTACAAACTGCTCTCAGTTTTGTTCCAGCATGGGGGAGCTACTATCAGAGAAGCTGCGAGGGGGTGGACTTCTCTGGCTATCCCCCTTCTCCCCAAACATGTCTAATTAAAACTCTGAAGTACATCTTGTGTGTGTTAAATTTACAAACGTGTACTTGGAATTTCTAAACATTTAGATCTGCTACGTGGTCCTGACCATGCTTAAGAACCAAGTAGGTACTTTCCTGCATCATCAAATCAAGGTCCACTTTATGACCCAACCAGTGGTGCTTTTTGGCCCACCTGAGGATCTCAAATCATGGACTCAATACCACTTGCCTATATTAGACATAATAAGGGATTTACAAAAATACCCCCATCTGTACGTGGCCCATTCTCTGCATTTTTTTATTGGGGATGTGTGGATTTCAGAATTAGATATATGAAAATAATAACAATTAGATCCATTGTGAGAGACTGAATATTCAATTAAACATTCTTTATATTTAAAAAAGGGAAATGTGATTAATTTACTAATGCACTTCAGAAAACAGTGCAGGATATTGTAATTTAATACAGCATGATTTAATACAGCATAAATAAATTGCAGGTGGAAGTACAGCTACAGAGACAAGCCTGCAGCAATGTGTAATTGTATGTGTGCACATGTGAATGCAGGCATATGTGCATGCACATACATGTGAGTGCATAAACTCAGGTTTTGGATTATATGACTCTTTTACCTTGGGCAGTTCTTGCCATTTGGCACTCTACTGTAAACCTCTTTGTGAACAGTGACAAAACATGCAAAACTACAACTTCTGTTTATGTCAGACAAGTCACCCATTCCCTGTCAGCAGGCAGCAGTCTTCACACACACACTTGTCCAAAATGGGATGTCTAAAGTACATCAGGGAGACAAGTAGAACCAAGAATGAATGCTGGTGTTGGCCGATGGACAACCACATTAAAACAGTTGGGAGGAGTCACTTGTTTTTTTATCGGTTTTTTTTGTATAATAGAGGGCTCTGCTCATAGATGGTTCTCTACAAATACTCCCCTGTATCCTTCTTCTTGTGCTCAGCCAAGTTTGAAGATGTTCCTCCAGCCTACGAAGCTTTTCTCTAACTTGAGCACCTCTTCTACCAGACGAAGAGCCAGTCAAGTTGGAGAATGTCTT
>NW_015217701.1:0-1543 GCF_001447785.1 Gekko japonicus | reverse complement strand
CCTCTACAATTGCATCAGTGGCCACGGGTTGGACCCATTGCTGTAATGTACAGTTTGGCCCTAAGTACTATGTAGAATTGAGCGTAGTGACAGTATGCAATGGCCTGATCATTTTGAATGCTGGAAGTAGCACTAAGGAGATTTTATAGTTAACGTCTGATCTCAGGAAACCTGAGCAGGTGGAAATATTCTGGGTAGTTTGTTGTTCAGAATGTGGCTGGTAGTTTTGCCTTAAACCTTCAGCTGTGTGTTTTGGGTTCCATCAGTAATATATATAAAAAACATCACTGTGAGGTGTCAGGTCTTCCAGAGTAATACAGGGGAGAAAAGGAAGGGTTTCTCACATCCACAGCTACATTTCCATTAATATTAGGTCCTTTCAGATGAAGCTGTGCTGCAAGGTTTCAGCGATTCGGAGTTTAAAGTATGTGTCGGGGTGGGGGAGAACCAGTGTGAAACAGTGCAAATAAAACTGAAATATGTCTTCATCTATTTGAATTTAAAATGCAATGGAAATGGTTATGGGTTTCCTAGCTGAGGAGAAGAGGCTTAATGGAATACAAGGCATTTTAGCTTTCCTTAGAGAAGGCTACTGCTAGAGAGACACCTAGAGACACATATGGCGGGCCCAACTGAAGCTTGTTTAGGGCATATTTGAAATACCCTAGGGAGTTCAGACCAGCAACCAGCAAGGAATTATGTTGTTTGCAAGCCAATAAACAATCCTGAAATATACATTAGCCTGCTGTTACTTTGTTGAGCACTGCTTCTTCATTAATATGCTCAAGAAGTCACTGCGAGTGAGGGGAGGCACACGCAAACCTGATTCTGGTCTCCAGCTGCTTGGAAAATTGTGAGTAAACCCACAGAAGGTGATGGGAGTTAAACAAGCATAAATGTAAAAACTCATTTGAATGGTTAATTAAACAGTTCCTGAAACCAAACACCTTTAAAGAGGGATCCAAGTCAGTTTATGGATTTCAACATATAGCGTGCCAGTAGGCCACATTGTTGTTGATGAAAAATGGAAAATTAAAATCTTCTTTGTGCAACTCTGAATATGTCTCATCAAGGAACTCTGGAATCGCTGGGTCATTCTAAACATTGGGCTACTATTTTTTTTTTAGCCCAAAAGATTTAATCGGCACCTATCTGAAAGCCACAATTTATACAGGATGGGTAGTTGTCAAATAGAGAGGTGAGTAAAGAATCAAAACCATTGAATAACAGTCTATTATTCTTGAAATTGTCTTCTCTATCAGGAGAAATTTAGAATATTATATAAACACTGGCATAACGTCTGGGAGATTCCAGGATATGAGGCATTCCCCAAGATAAGCTAACCAAAAAGGTTGGACCAAAGAAAAAAAAGGTAAAAAATAGCTATGCACATAATGCAAATGTACAAAATCTTCTTAGAAAATAAGCAGCCAACTAGAAAGGAATCTTTGGAGCTTTGAGAATTTTGATTTGTACCTAAGAAGATTCAGGGGCAAAGGAAATATTTTACATCATGATGAGTTGCCCATGTTGGATCACAAGA
>NW_015217700.1:0-1543 GCF_001447785.1 Gekko japonicus | reverse complement strand
TTGAAACAAGGATTGAAGCTTCTGCATACTATGTGGCCTCTCCCCATTATCACCTCTGCACATTTAAACACTATTATTCGAATCTGTGTCCCTTTATTTCCACCAGCCTAGTGAGTGAGAAAACTACACAGCAGAATAAAGTAAAAGCAATAATGTAAAAGTGTAGATCTGTTTAGCTGTAGCTTACATACACTCTTCTGAGACAAGAATCTGAGCTTTTGGTAGTTATGTTCTGTTTTCCGCCAATGTTGATCCATACCTTCTAATGCCAGAATATTTTGTTTCTAAATCTCTTGTCTTCAGCCCTTCTTAAATGGAGAGTAAGAAAAGGCAACAACTCAACCTACATATTATAAAGGCCACTTTGGTGCACATAACAGCTGTACCTCCAGCTCTGCTGTGTCAAAAGATCCCCTTACATTTGGCCACCATGTTGCAAGCTCTAGAAATGACATCCTTTTGTTCTGCAATGTCTTTTTAAACAGATGAAAGAGACCAAGCTGGCAAGGCATGAAGCCATTACCACCAGCCCTACCTCCTCTACTTCCCTTTATCACAAGCTGTCTTTCTGTCTGCTGTTTAATATTCGTGCCCTGGACTCTTCCTACTCCACTTTTATTTTATCTTTTCCTGTGCTGGGTGGCAGATTAGATGCTGTTGGCTGCTTAAAACAAGATCCAGGCTTCTCTGTGGTGACCTTTAGATTAACCTGAAACTTATTTGATGAGTGGGAGGCAGCTATCTAATCATTTCTCAGTTAACATGGAGCATACAATACAAAAGGGTGTAGCAATAGCAGCTCTTAGCCGGAAGCTCAGTTTGGGCTGATTGGCTGTGATGTGAATAGCTAATTTCTCAAAACTGGATAGTTTCTTTTGTTCTAGCTTTCTTTTTTTCCTTATTGGATTGATTGTTCAAGAAGGAAATGAAAACCATCTGCCCTTTCAGCAGGGAAATGTGTTTCTAGACAGCATGCCTACTGGTTGCGTCTTGGGTTCTAAATACAGTGCAGAAGAAGTGTGTTCAGTCTTCCCAAATCAGGGAATAAATCACTGTTATGTTGCACTCCATGCTGTGAGGTTTATGTAATGTTTAGGGTAATCTGTAATCCTGCCCCCTTAATGGAGGCTTAATGACATTTAATTTACCAGGTAATATCACTTACTGCCATGCCAAAAACTTCACTGGCTTGAAAGGGGAGAACGTTTCTTTTTCCTCCAGATGGTTGTCAACCCCTGTAACCATGCAACAAAAAGATGCATTTGTATGAAATGCAGGCTGGGCGATTCATTGTACATCATGAGCCATTTTGGAGAATGTGTCCTTATGGTACCCCTATAACAAATGCATCTTTGGGGTACATGTTCTGTATACTCTGTGTAAAGGAGTAATATGAGCACAGTGCTTATGAGTGGGTGGAGGAATATGGAATAAGAGAGGCAGCCAAGCAAGAAACTAGGAGTTGAGCCACCCAGGGCAGGAAATAGAGATCTGCGGGTCATGCTTTGGTTTATGATCTACAAGGGGCGGGACCCGCGATACT
>NW_015217699.1:0-1544 GCF_001447785.1 Gekko japonicus | reverse complement strand
GCTCCAGAGAGTTTTTGTTTGCTATCAACTGACCTGGGAAGTTCCTGGGTTGGATGGTCTGCTATATGGTGGTGGCAAGCTGACATCTCTATAGAGGTGGCTTCAGGAGGAGAACAGCCCATCACCACCAAGGCCAAAACGATCCATCAGGAGTAATTAATGTTTACAATTTCCATGGGGTCCACTTTGTGACATCTACTGTGCCATCGGAAGCCCCACATCCAGTGACAACAGACATTGTTTCTCTCTGCGCCCTTTTCATGATGCAGGAGGCATTCAGACAGATGGTCACAATGCCATTCCTTGACTTGCTTGTGCTTCAGGTGTTCCACTGCATATCTGGAATTTCCACCCAAGAGTCCTCTAAAACCCAACCACTTTAAATACTAAGGTGTGCTACTACAGCCCACCATATTGATCGGTGTAGTTACAACAATTATTAGTGGCTAGAAATGCACCAGAAATGATCACAACGGAAGCATTCCTCATTATCTCTGTATCAAATAGACTTGGATCACACTATGTGCATTATGTCCCACTAATTTTAAAGGAATCTTAGTTCTGTACAGTATGTCTAGGTTCAGAACACCAGCCTAGCAGCACAAACTACTCCAGTCCAAGCCCACTTACTTCAATTCATTTAGCTTAGAGTAACTCCAAATAAAACTGCAGTGTGGGAACTATCTTCACTTGGGACTTGCATATATTTGTGAAATCACACACACTATATCCAAAAAGGATCCAGGCAAACTCTTTGTTCTTGATGTTAATTTCCTCTGTGTGTATATATATCCTGTACATTTTAATCTGTACAATTAACCAAGAACTGACATAGTATCTAAGAGGTGTTGGCGTGGGAACTTTTCCTGCTTCCTGTGTCGTGCCCTATTACCAAAGACCTGTACTAACTCAGGGCCATTTAGGTGTTATTATGGCCATTAGGCAGGTGATTAATAACAAGCAGTTTCTGCATGGTTTGAAGAACATTTAGATGATCAGTCTACATGAACAGGCCCTAGCCATGGGGATCTCTCACCCGGAATCAGCACCATGGTAGCAAAGGTGTGCCGGAGGAAACATTCACAGAACTGGGCTCTTGTGCATGAGTAATTTAAACCATTTCCCAGATATATGGGATTGTTCGCAGGTCACTGGCTCCCATGCAGCTCCAGACTGCCTCAGATCCACACAATGTGTTGGCCCCACAGTACAAGTTCCAGTCACAGAAGATGATTTCCCCACCTTTCCCCTCCCAATGTGGTCCATGATGTCCCCCAAATCCTGTTTACAGGGAGGGGAGGGAGTGGGAAAGTTTGTTCCACTAAAGATGCTTGGCATTCAGTGTACAACCACCAGACAGTGACTGTTCACAGCAAAAACCCTTATTGTTAGAATTTCTGAAGAACAACCATTCTCAAGGCAAACTTACAAACTTCTTATCCTGACCCCTCTGCTAAATCCAATGGTTTGAGGGCCTTAGAACTCTGTCAGTATTTGAACATAGGGCATATATCTAACAATTGCATATGGACTCATTTTTAGAT
>NW_015217698.1:0-1544 GCF_001447785.1 Gekko japonicus | reverse complement strand
CTGACAAGCCTGCATCTCATTCTCTTGCTTGTCAACTTTTGTTAATTCACGGCTGGCTACATGGGGCTCTTCTCCTGATGAATCCTCACAAGTGCTGAGCCCTGGCTGACCCACAACACAATTTTTGCACAACAATGCATTAGCTGCATTATTATTTTAATCTGCACAGCCAATCAGGGCTCCAATGGCTAATCAGAAGTTATGCTAGGCAAGAATCCCACCTGCCCCACCCACTTTCTGAAAACACTTGGCAGGCACCAGGTAAGGTGGTTGCGGGCACCATGGCACCCACAGGAACCATGTTGGGGACCCCTGTTCTAGTATGTCAGTGTGAATGCATGAAATCCATGATAAGGTGGTATCCAGAGTGTCATATAAATATTATTTAAGACCAAAGTGAAATCCAAAGTATACATTCAATTTTTTAAAATCTTGCATACTTGTTACTGATGTTCTTCAAGTAGCCATATATTCAATCACACATATACTGCAGAAACAATTCCAGAAACTTCCAGAATTCTAACCATCAAACAGCCACTCAAATCCCTTTGCCTGAAGAAGGGACTTGCAAAAATAACTCCTTTGTTCCTCAATAAACTCAGGAGTCAATGTCATTCAGACATCAAGGCATTAGCAAGCAAGTTGCCTATCACTGGCTTTATCTCATGCTGCTGCTGCTATAACATATAAAAAGCCTGGCATTGTGTGGCAGAGACCCATGCAACTAGCCCCAACCACTTAATTCTGGGCCCAACTCCCACACCACTGCTTTAATTCATGAAGGGCAGCCCGGTAACTTATATTGGTGAGATACAAAGTTCTTCAGTATCAAATACATAAATGAAATATCCTAAAAATGGAATTCTAATTTGGGTCCTCAGTTACTTATCCAAATATCATCTTAACAAACACAAGTCAATTTCAGGAAATATCTTGGTAATCAAACTTTAGGATTCATTGGCTTCTTCGCACCCTCAGGGCATAGGGTTGCTGGGTCCCTCCTGGCAGCTGGTGGGGGATGGGGGGATGACCAGGAGAAAGGCCCAGGCCATGTCATCAGTGCTCCACAGGAAGTGACATCATGCCAGCGATTTCCACATGACATTCTGGTATTCTACCAGCTTCCACCATAAGAGTTTTTGTACAAATATCAGAGCGTCGCCAGAAGTTGCTGGTGTGATAACATCACTTCCTGTGAGACACCAGCAACGTGGCCTGGGCCTTCCTCTTTCTACTGGTAAGTCCCCCATCAGTCAGCTGATCAACAGCTATCAACCCTATCAGGGCACCATATGGGCTAGCATGAACACCAGTACAGTTGATTGAAATCCAACAATCTAATTAATCTCTCTTTAGAAAAAAATGCATATAGAAGGCACTCATCCTCATTTTTTTTTAACCTGTCTCGAAGGACAGAATTTTATTAAGATTTTTAACACAAGAGCTCATAAACATAAAATACAGCTCATAAACATAAAATAAACAAACATACACACATAAATGGGGGTATATATATTTTTTAACAATCTTATGCTTATGCCTAA
>NW_015217697.1:0-1547 GCF_001447785.1 Gekko japonicus | reverse complement strand
AAGCAGGCATTTGTTCCATGAATATCTTCCTTATTTGGGTCAGTGCTTTGGATTGCTTTTTGCAAGCACGTTATAGGTACACTGCCTTCATCTCGCTATAAACCCTCTCTTGATCCCATATGAATCTATTTGGGGACAAGCTGAATTTTGACATGGTTCCTCTCCAGTACTGGTTCTATGGACTGGATCCAGTGCAGAACTCAAGCTAAAATTTTCAATATACAGTGTGATTATATGCCTGTACAAGACCCGGTTAGTGTGCATAAGCCAACATTATGAGTTTCCAGAAAGCAGGTAACTTTCCCCCCAAAAGGTCACTGAGAAAGCCCATTCTGAATTGAGCCCAAATGGAGCTCACCCATCATAATTTGTGACCAGAGCTACCCAATAAGCATCATAGACTCACAAATCCTAAGGCCATAGAAGGGTGTAACTCCATTCAGAACGTCACTGTTAGCATAATAATGATTTGTAGCCAATTTCTTAAGCTAACTCATACTCAACACCTACCACAACATGCTGTCAAACAGGTAGGCATACCCCACAAAAAGTCTAAGTGAATTTGACTGGAATGGAATTGAACTATAGTCTAACAAAACTACTCATTAAAAAAGCATGCAGACTTTTGGACAGAAATAAAACAGGGGAGAATATTTTAATTTCTGAGAGCCTTAGTGCTGAAATTTCATTTTGCGCCTGGTAGGAAATCATCCAGATGAATACAAGTCAGGCAGCACATTACTATGAATTTTAAAGGGTATTTATCCATTTGCAACTTTGTCATCAAATATTGCTTCTGGCCTATGGTTATCGTCAGTGTGCATTTACATTTCAATTGGAGAAAAAGACACCTTCTTTTTGTCTTCTCTGATTAACATTTTGAAGCTCTGTAATTTTCTTGCTGTTTGGAGAAACAAAGCACCCAGGCACACAGAGAAAACCCATTCAATAAGATATAAATATTTGCTATTCAGAAAACCCTCAATGAGGGTTTAGTTATTTTAAACTCAAAAAAAGAAAATTACTAATAATGATTGGTTTCAGCTAATGAAATGCTTTTATGCAAATAAGTGAACCTTAAATATGACCTGGAAACAAAAGACTGCTTAACAGTTACTATTAAGCAATACATTAGGGGATCAATTAAACAGAACTTCTTTCTAATGAACAAGCTGTATGGCTGTTGCCATGGATACCTGAAAAGAGAAAGCCCTAGAATGCTAATTTGTAATTTTAAGACCTAAAAAGTATTAGTGGGCTGGTGCTGGCTAGCTGGAGAAGCACCAGATAAAGTCTAAGGAAAGAGACAAAACATAACAGGAGCAGCTCATAAACATGAGTTCTGTCATACTTAATGGAGCTTATGGCAGGAGTACACATTACACTGAGATCTGTGATACTTTTGAGGGACGTTTCAGTTGTAGGCAATGCAGCCCTGAAGCTGTGATTTAAAGACCAGCACCGCGGAAGAGGGGCTTTATTCCTCAAACTGTGTGCTGTTTTCTTGCTGAAAAATCACAACCAAAAGCTGTTCCTACTTCTGCTAG
>NW_015217696.1:0-1546 GCF_001447785.1 Gekko japonicus | reverse complement strand
TCTGTAATGGCCTAGTGGCCTGAAATGAAGGTTACAGCTATTATATCTCACTTTTTCATTGCTCGATAGGATTTTGAGGCCTCTCTTGCCTGTCTCCATCAGCTGCTCACTTCCATTTCTTGAATGGGTGATGAAAGCGGGATTCAGAAAGTGTTAGAAGGCAGGAGTAAGCCAGCACCCACACTGGTTTGATAAAAGACAGTGGCATATGTTGATCATGCTGTGAAGAGGGGAGGGGATTTCACATATGAGGCCCTCACTGATTATCTGATTCCCTTTTGCATAGGCTCCATCAGAAGACAAAATCAATGGCATCTTGCTAGGTTTCCGCGTCCGCTATCGGGAGCTGACATATGAAGGGGTGCGGGGCTTCACTGCACGCAGCATCGGCAACCCCAGTGCAAAATGGACAGAACTGACCTGTGAGTGTGCCTATGGGTAGCATGGGGTCCAGGAACTAGGGAAGGGGGAAAAAATCAGTACCTACAGCAGCCTTAACTGTAAAATTCTGTTGCGCTCTCAGGAAATTCTACAGGAACAGTCCATTACGGCCATCAGTCCTGAGTAACAGTCCTCCATTGACAAGCCCTGATACTAAGTACTTCCAAACACTTACACAAATGCACCCAGAGCTCCCGGCAATTCGTAGAGTAGCAAAGTGTGCAGTACTTCCCTTGTACTAATAAACTGGTACTGCAAGTATTCACAAGCTGTTCTGCAGTAACAAAGTATTGCAAAGTGTTGCTGTAACAAAGTACTTGGACAAATTGTAACGGGGAAAGTGGATCCTGGTATACTGACAGGAGTCCCATCCTATCAGCTTAATTTCATGAAGATCAGGGAGGGCTTTCTTTCAGGGAAGCTTTCCTTTCCCGTTGAACTGCAAGGTCCAGAGCCTTAAGGACACTTGAGCATTGTGAAGGTCATGCCATGTGATGCCCACTGTTGATTCTGGGTAGCTGTGTTTGTCTTGTGTGGTATCCCCTGGGTATTTGTTTCCTTTCCCAGTGCTTCCTTGGAGACTCCTCAGTGTTCTTTGCTGTGGCTGTGAGTTCCTCTCCTAGCTGTGTTGCTCCTCCCCGATGACATCTCTTAGTCCCGCTTGCATTGTCGAAATGTTTCTTTACATGTGGCTAACCTGCATTAACTGCTTTTCCCTTCTGACCACCTGCCATCCCACAGCAATGTACGCCATGCGGAACCTGACTGAGGCCTCCCTCACACAGTACGAACTGGACAGTAAGTGGGTGCTTGGTCTCTTCTCTGGGCATTTGTCTCTCTGTGTTGCTGGTCTCTCTTAGAATCCAGCCACATAACTGCGGTTGGGGAACAGCTCCTTCCTGGATTAGACTCTCAGCCTTCTCAAGTCTGTGACCGCTCCCATGTAAAAGGATAGTGGCTTTTGCTACCAGTGAAAATCCCAAAATTGGCACAGATTTTGCAAGACTTTTGTAGGATTCAAAATTCATACAGTTCTATATCAGTTAGTATAACAGGATCAGTTTTGATTGTGGATCACAAACACAGAGTACACATTAGCCAAAGT
>NW_015217695.1:0-1547 GCF_001447785.1 Gekko japonicus | reverse complement strand
GCTCCAGGAACAGGCCAGGGAGGAAGTTGCTGGCCAGCCCACAGGAAGCCCCAAAGGCTGGGTCCAGCTGGGAGGAGGAGGAGCAAAATTAAGCAAGACTGCAACCGCCAACTGACGTCACCTGAGCAGGCGGAGCTTCATGTCCAGCTTATGTTCTACGTGATGCTTTTGTCACACACATACACTGGACTAGCTGGAAAAACCGGATGAACAAAAAACCACCAGAAAAATAAAGTTCTTTGAGAATTTTCAACCCGGACAAAATATTTTGTGTGACTCCATACTTAATTGCAGTCCAGGGAAAGGCATGCCTCATTCCCACTGAAACAATTGGGTCTTATTAAGTCCACTTAAGTACTTAACTGTGGGTTTAAATCCCACAGATTTAAATAGGGTCCGACATGCCTAACTTCCTCTGGATGCGCCCGTCTGACAGCAGAGGCAATAAACAGATTTAAATCCTAGTATTAGTTAATTGGATTGTGGATCTGGCTGAACCATAGAAATTCTGGGGCAGTCTAGTCCCACTTAATCAGGAGACCAGTGTATGCTTTAACACATCAAAACAGCTTTAAAGCCTCCAAGAAACCTATCCTTTTAAAGGGGAAAATGTTACAAAGAATTCTGCCTGAAGAGGAGGTACTCTTCACCAAACAGGATAGGTCTCCTAAATGTCCTCTTTTTCTGATATGCCATGGAAGTAAGAGAGAGAACTGCAGGATTTCCTCACATATAAAGCCACTGGCCTCTCCCCTTGGCCTCCCCAAAATAAGCTTGTCGTAATATTAGTGAGCGATGCAGGACTCCTAAAGCAACTTCTGACAGATAATGGAGTTTTCAACATGGGGACAGTCTTGTTGTATGGTTTCCCTGTTGCTTCAGAGACTGCTGATCCAGCACAGCAGCAGCAGAGCTTCCACAGGGCAGGTTTCCACATGTTTTCCCTGTACCCCCCACCACCAGTGGCTTTTCCATTTTTTTCTTCTACCCAGCAATTGAATTGTCATTATAGCAAACTTCTCGCCCTTTCGTTGCGGATAAGAAGGTAGGCATATATCCACAACAAAAGGGGCTAGAGACGTATTACTTTTTTTAAAATGGAAGGTGAGAATTCAACCTGGCAGAAGGATTGTCGTAATGCTGTAACAAAACGCAATGGGTTATTTTTTAAAAACACCCTTCAGTGGTGGGGGGAAATGGCTGCAGCAGGGAACTGGAGCAAGGAAAATGGCACCAATGAGGGGGAACTGGGAAGATCTGGGCTTTCCCGTCCACACGGGTGCCACCCCAGCTTTACTGCGATCTTTCCCAAAACAGCTGCTCACTTTTTCCTGGGAGATGCATAGATGTCCAGATACCTTTTTTAATTGGGATTTGCATAAATAGATGCTATTAATTCTGCAGCACGGTAGGGAAGGACTGTTATTGGCTTCCTTTAATGGAAGGAGGGAGGAAGGATTTACTATGTTCTGTTCTCCAGTTGGAATATTTTTATTCAAAATCACAGAAGACACACTGAAAACAAAGACTAAAAATCTGAAATTTCC
>NW_015217694.1:0-1549 GCF_001447785.1 Gekko japonicus | reverse complement strand
GCATTTTTAAAGCCCCCCCCCCCATTTTTGGTTAATTTACAAAGTCATAATTTTCTGTTTGCCCAGGGAACCTTTAAGAATATAGACCCCCTACTTTGTCTGTGAATGGTCTGGTTTTGTGACTTTTGCCATTCCTCCCTTTTTCCAGAGTACAAAGTCGGCATCCTTCCATATTTCTGAGCTACTGACAGTACCAGTATTCTGTGCCAAGCACTTTCTGCACTCTGCTTCTGGCACCTGGGCTATTACCCTGGCCTGTCTTAAATTGTATGGATTTGTTAAAGGTCAGACTAGTGATGGAAAATAGATAGCACATTCTGCTAATACGCTTCCATACTGGTACCTCTGCATGTCTCTCCCAGCCCTTTTTACCCCTCACTTGGAGTGAATGTAGATTATCATTTAACAAATGGTGAATTACTGATATGCCCATAATCTGTATCGTCTTGCCAAGTCTTAACTTCACTGTTTCCCAGGGTTTCTGATCAAGTGCAGAAGATTCTCCTCCCCACTCGGCAGGGTGATACAAAAGACCAAGCTAATGAGGAAATGTCTGTATTGGAGAGTAAATGTCTGCATTGAATATTATCCCATTGTGAGGGGGTTTATGTATTTTAACCCTTTGTAATCACTTAACCTTACTTTTTATTATCACCCGGTACCCTTAAAGGTAACTCACACTATTTAAAATACCCTGGTAGTGTGGCATTAATTAGTCCTAGGGTAGACAAGACAAGAAGACCAAGTGATAAGAATCCAAATATCCCATGTCTAGCATGCCTTGTGTACTGCTTGCTTAAGTGATGCACCTTGTCTCCTAAGGATTCTTGAGGAGGGATAAGGGTGGAGGTTTCTGTCTGCTTGCAGTATGTCTCAGCCTGTTTGGAAACAGTGGTGTATGCTACCAGTCCCCCCCCCCACACACACACAGCTGCTTCTAGCTACTGGAATTGGGGAGGGGGTCCAAGAAGGCAGGAACCAGCCCAAACACATGCCAACTATAGTGTTGCCAACTCCAGTTTTAGAAAAATCTGGAGATTTGAGGATGGAGCCAGGAAGAAAGGGGTTTAGGGTAGTGAGGGACCTTGATAGGGTATCATGCCATGCAGTCACCTTTCAAAGCAGCCACTGTCTCCAGGACAAATGGACGAAATGTTTTAATTAATTAATTAATAAGCTATTTATGTAGTTTGAAGATCAGTTGTAATTCTGGGACATCTCCAGCCCCCCGACCTGGAGGCTGGCAGCCCTAAAAAACATTTGTCTCCCTCTTCCTGTTGTCATAGCTCAATACACTCCTTTAAGGTCAAACCTTGGGCTCCACCCAAGTGCCTGCACACACTATTCTTCCTGCCCTGCAGTTGACCTTGGTCACATCTTTGATTTCATCCTTCCCCTGCTCCACTGCCGTGATTGTCTGGTCGGGTGGCAGGCAAGCCAGCCCTGAACCAGGGAGGGGTAGTGTCCCTACCATTATCCTGCCACTGGGGCCACCAGTTGAATGCCTATATCCAGGGGCCTCTAAGGAGGATGTATTTGTGCCTGGAGC
>NW_015217693.1:0-1549 GCF_001447785.1 Gekko japonicus | reverse complement strand
CTGTCTGATCTACATGCATGTGAGCTTAAAACCCCCCTCATTTTATCCACTTTCCTGAGTTGAGAGGGAAAGACTTCATTGCATGCAAAGGAAAAAGCCAATGCAGTGCCGATTGCATCTTGTTCCCTTGTTAAAGACAACTGAATGCCTTGTACAGCAGCAGGCAGCCTTCTGGACCTTGGCCACAATTTTAAAGATACTCCCCCCCCCCCCGGCAACATGATCACAGCCATGCACGTTTGTTAGACATATACACATGTATATTCTGTGTACCTGTTTTCTCTGCCTCCACAAAGAAGTGGGAGTACTGCAGGGGGTGCGTGAGAAGCTGTTGAACCGTAATGCTGTCCCAGTAGCTGTAGGCACACGATGGTGTTGCAAGTTTGTCTAGCTCAGATTCAGACATCAGATTCAAACTACCATCTCCACCTTGAGTGCATATGAAATGACTGGGGAGTATTTGTAGAGCCTCGGAGCTCTTGAATATCTTGCCTAGGTTAAGCAGGGGAAATAGTGGCGATTTAACATGATGCAGAAAAATGACAGAAATGTATCTATGTAATGGTGCCTTTGTTGCAACACAATGTGCTTTCTCTCCCAACGAATGATTTTGCAGCAAGCAGATCGAAAAATTCAGATGTGCTTTTTTCCGCCCCTCTCTCCAGACACCAAAAACCCTTTGTGGATTATGGGGATGCTGTGATGCATGGTCTGGAAGCCAGCCCCAGTGCCTGGCTCAGGAATCACTCCATCTGGGGAAGGTACATGTCTTTTTACATTTGGGGAACTATGGTCTGGTTGAGTGGTGTAAGTAGGCTGTGTAAGTAAAGAGAGTTTTAAATGGGAAAGTGGGATGTAGATTTTATAAAATAAGAGAGCTGATTTGGATTGTTACAGATAGCAGTGGAGCAAATGAGTTTCAGTTGAAGGGCCACCCTAGTCAAGCTGGCAGGAGATCTTTTTATAAAAATTCAACGCAGTGCGAGGTGTGTGTGCTGTTCCTTGTAGGGCAGACAGCAGGATTTTTTTTCAAGGGAGGAAGGCATTTAAATCAGAAAAGGGTTAAATCTCCTCTCTCTCTCTAGCCTTTTCCCTGACATGACTCAAAATTCCTAGTGGTTGCCTTAAACTAAAAGAAAGAAAAAATTAGAACCAGGTCACGTGTCTCCACCTTCTTGTCAAGTTTGACGGCAAAGATAAAGATCTTTAGATAATCACAAGACTCTGTCTGATTTCGGGGATGGGGAGCGCCCACTCCCAACTGGTATGTTTAGCATGGGGTCAGCATACATGGAACCAGCATATCACTTCTGTGAATTGGACAGACAACTAACTATGGTTGATAAGATATACCGTGCTTGTTGCAGGTTCTTGCTGTGCAAAGAACTTGACTAGGTCCTTAAGGCATTGATATGCCAACTTGATAAATGTAGTGTTGAAGAGCAGTATTTTTAAGCTTTTTGAATTGCCTCTTTGTTCCTGACCTTCTAGCGGTTTTTGCCAGCATGGTTTCAAATTTCGGGAACCACAAGGACTAGAAGTATTAAGT
>NW_015217692.1:0-1550 GCF_001447785.1 Gekko japonicus | reverse complement strand
TTTTTTTAGGACTATTTGCCTCAAGAATAAGACAGGTTGCATTTGTCTCACAAAGCAAATAGCTCCAGGAGGGTAAATGAGACCAAGAAAACACAGCAGGGATAAAAGGATTTTAAAAAACCATCCCCCTCCAGTGCCACAGCCCAATCCAGATTGTCTCCCCTGGTCTACTCAGGCAGCTACTAAGTTGGCAGCACACACAAGAGAAGCAGTCATCCATTTCCAAACGTTATGTACGGTTTTGGCCTGGAGTGTCTCATTTTTGATATAACAACCAAGATCACCAAGAGGAGACAAGCTCTCACCAGTCTTCTTGTGGTCCACCCATCCCATGGTCTCCTCACTGGGCCATTTGGTTCATGGCCCCATATACTACGATGGAATTTCATTCATAGGCCAGCCCAGTATTACTTGGCATCCCAATTCTTGAGGTAATAGTTTCAGGATTCTTACCATACCATATGACAATAAAGACTTTGAGAAGTTCAGAGCAGCTTTCACAGAAAGCCTTGAAGTGCATGTTCATCGCGCAGTGTAGGAAGTGATGTGTGAATGAAACATCACAGAGGAAACACCACAGACAAAAGCTTTCTTCTTATGTCAGTGGAGCCAGTTCACAAACTCAGCTGCAAATCATCAAGTGCTGAGTAATGGAGTGACATACATATATATGTAAACCAGTTCCATGGAAATCTGTTTCTGCATTTACAGGGTGAGAAGAAACGGTGAGGAAGCAGGAGCCAGCAAAGACAGAACAGGCCCCCAAGGCAGATTCTGTTTAGTCTCCAAGTTTATGGCTGCTTGTTTCTGCCAAGGAAATCAAGAAAGCCACTTCCGAAATCTACCAAATTCTTTCCTTCAGACTCACTCCTGCAGCCTCTAAATTTGATTTCCAGGTGTAAGAAGTTCAGTGCATAGCATATAGTTAATCAGCAAGTCTGATCTGTAAATCAGTGAGTTCCATCCTTACTCAATAAAAAGAACTCCTAGGGGAAAGTAGTTCTGGCACCCTGTGTGTAGCGATCTACACTTATGTGATATATTTTTGATGCATGATGCATTGCATACATTGCAACCTTGTTTCAGACATCTCAGTTACCTAAGGACTACTTCAGTCTCTAATCCATACTACAAAACTACTTCAGTAGTTAGGGCCAGTGTGAGGCTTTAATCCCAGACAAACTCACAAATTTCCCTACTCTCACAGAAGCTGGACTGTAAATATTTTAACAGCATTGCTTCCTGAGCAGGTGAAATGTTCATGGACACTGTAACAACAACCACAATAGAGTATAGCTGGATGAACAATAGGTGTGAACCAAACTTCTACTGTAGCAGCTGTCCTACAGAGTTCAACACAAGTAAGTTAAGGTTGACTGGTAAAGTGCAGTCGCCCTCTTCCCATCACTCCAAATTATTTTAGTTAATTAATTATTATTTCTAATTTAATTAAATATGGTTTCTAATTATGGTTTAATTATGAAAAATCATTTTTGTGGATGAGTATGCCTGGCAGCTCTAACCTAGATAGCACAGGCTAGCCTGATCTC
>NW_015217691.1:0-1551 GCF_001447785.1 Gekko japonicus | reverse complement strand
TTCTGTTACGTGTGACCGCAGCCTGGGTTCTGCTTTTTACCCTACTGGACACACCCAGGTAGCATCTTTTTGTTTTTCAACAATTCTTAATCCAACAGAAGCCTTACAGTATTCCACACACTCCAGTGGAAACAAATTCAGGCAGAATTAATACAGATTTACATCCCTAGGATAATGTTTAGATATCGTCTTGCTATATACTGAGATCTGAATGTAATACACTGCCACAAGTTGTACTCCTGTGGTGCATTTGTGTCCTGATTGCCCATTACAGACTAATCCTGTGGAATACTTTATTCTCTTACAGCATTTTAATTAGCACTGTTTTCTTTCTTAAAACGCCAGCACAAAGTCAATAGTGGCTCACAAAAGTACCGATAATGTGACAGAAATAACTGGAGAATCCCATTTTGGGTGTTCAGATCCCTATCATGCCCTCTTTTGAATGGGGGTTTCTGTGGAAACAACTTAAATATTTCCAAAACAATGTTCTCTAAATAGCAGTATAACTTATTTCTGCCTGCTTGCAGAACTGAAAATTTAGATATCAAAATATCAGTTAACGAAGAGGCAGAAGTTATTGTAAGCCATTCGAAACACACAATACTAAAAAGACAACTAGAACAAGACTGACAGGACTGATAATCAGTGGAAGGATCCAATTAGGCATGAAGGCAATAGATTTCACAAGGCATTTCAGAAGGTGGGTCACTGTCAAAAACAGATACAGTGGGTCTCTGCTGGGGGGTGTAGTTTCAGGTGTGGAAGAGGCCATTGTCATGGGGGTGCAGGATCCTTCCCTTACCTACGCTTCCCCCTTTTCTCTCACTGGTAAGTCCCACATGGAGAAGAACAGTCGGGGAATGTCGTCTGGGGAGGCAAGCATGAGTGGGGAAAGACTTTAGCACCCTAAAACGTTTTTACCCCGCTTTAAATTACCCCCGCCTTGCCTTTAGAATTTGTCAGCCCAACCTGCGTTCTAACATATTGATTGCCCTGCTGCCAGTTATTGTTAGACCCTGAGGTTTCCTCTATTTAGTTTTAATAGAATTAGCTGTAGTCCTGCACACAGACTGCTTTGACCCCACCATCTGTATCCTTGGCACTAGCCAAGTTTGAAATTTTCTGAGAGTGGAAATGGTCTCAAACAGAAGAATGCCTTTAAAAATAATGCAATGGTGAGAGTAGTACCAAAATCAGTATCAGCATTAGTTTGCAGAGATTAGCACAGGTCAGCATTAATTTCTGCAGCTAAACTCCATACTAAATATAATAACCAGGCAGGTGTAGCAACTGTAGTATTTCCTCAGGTTTCATAAGTCTTTGTTGTTCATGTGGCGGTTCCAGTACATTGCATCAGTCAATAATACCAACAACCCACATTGCTGCATAATGCACCGGGGGCCTCCCAGCAGATGCAAGGATGCCTTTGATGTATTATATAGAGCAGTGAGTTAATGCTGTCATAGACTGCCCAATGTTCTAGTGACTTTTGCACATGTAAACCCAATAGATACCAAAATCCACTCTGACACTTTCAATGGAATCCTG
>NW_015217690.1:0-1551 GCF_001447785.1 Gekko japonicus | reverse complement strand
AAATATGCTATTTGAAGGGGCAGATTGTGATAGGCAGTTTAGCAATGTCTACCCTTGTTGGGCAGACCCACCTTGACTGCAAATTTGACATGCATCCTCCGCTGGCCTCACATAATGTGCCGAGAGGTGCCCAGCCCCAGCCCCTTTCCCTGATGCGCGGCCAGGCTGTTACCAGGTTCAGAAAGATGTTGCCCAGCACAGTGATACACTGTTCCAGACATAGCCTCCATCACCGCTAATGCCTCTGGGTGCTTGCCCATCATCCCTACCTATTGTGATTAGCCTGCCCTATCTCTGCCAAACTAGATATATCGCAAACAGTCCAAAGACCAGGCTTATTTAACCACCTCTACCACAGTGTCATAAAGCAGGCAAGAAAGGGCCTCCTCAATAGCCAAGCAGAGGAAACATCCCAAATTCCCACTGAGCCCCAAAGGCAGCTGGCAAATCCTGTGATGTTACAGAGAAGATAGGTGGGTCAGCAGCCAACAGAAAATCCAGCATGGAGGAGGTGTTGCCACAATATAAGTGGCAAAATAATGCTTCCTTATTGCCTGATTCAAATGTGGCTACCCAATTAAGCTGCATATCTTCTTTGTCCCTGGCACTAGTATCATAAATTCCACTTGAATGAAAAAGGGAGTTTTGTGCCTCAAATATCTTTCCAAAACTGACAAAAGGCCTACTTTTTTCTGGTCATTGCTCTGTCTTGTTAACTGCTTCGGCACCACTTGTTTAAAGAGAAATTTCATCTTTTCTTACTGATAGCAAGAGCCAGGCCAATTAGGGATCATACTGCCAGTGTGATGATGTCACATTGTCGCACAGCTAGTCATACATGCTTACATGTTTGTTTGTTTATTATGGTCTTTCGACCAGCATGCAGTTTAATCAGATGCTTGCATGTTGATGTTGCAGAACTAATCAGAGAGGGGGCAGTATATTGTCTGGAAACATGTTGGGGAGGGAAGAAATGCTACAGATTTCCGAACGGGATATGTAGCCCACATTTTCATTCACTTTTACTGATGCCTGTGAAGGACAGGAGGCTTTCCTGCCCCTGAAGGGAAAAACAGCCACTCAGCTGAGCCTATGGGAATGCTGCTCCGGCATCCAATCACCTTTCAGGAGAGGGATGGAATGCTGGAAGGAAGCACAGCAGGAGTTCAGTTGAGGTCTGCCTCAGAGAGAGTGCAAAGAGAGTTCAGTTCTGCCTCAGGAGAAAGAGCAGTGATAGCTCAGGACTGGCTCAGAAAAAGAGAAGACAGAGTGAAGAGTAGCTCTGCCTGGTAATGTGGCAAAGGGGGTTAGTACTACCTCTGGGAGAGAATAGAGTACCTGATTGTTAGTCCTGTCTCTAGTAATGAGTAGACCTTGTACCATTTAGTCTAACAATTGGGAAAGGGCAGGGTGTTGTGGGTAGAATCCTTGTTGTGTGAGAGGATCCAATCTAGTGGCTAGTCAGTGGAAGCCGGTTTGTGGTAGAAAGTATTAAAGAAAATTCAAAGCACTCTCTGAAGCTATAACTAGCTTAAATTTATGTGTCTCAGC
>NW_015217689.1:0-1552 GCF_001447785.1 Gekko japonicus | reverse complement strand
CTTAGTACAACTTTTCATTTAGATATGATTATAAATCTTGACAAAGCAACCACTTATCAATTGTCAAAATTACCATGACGGAAGCTGAAAACATTAGAACTGCATGGAAGCAAGCTTCCAAGGAAATACACCCACCCTCACACCCCAAATAAAACAAAAATTGTTCAAATGAGGCGATATTTAAATTATCTCAACCACTACATGTATAAAAAGGGGGAAATATTTATTAAAAATAATTTATAAGGATTAAGATGCCAATTTGTTGCTGGCTTGATTATGGTAATACACTTTACATGGAGCTGTGCTTGAAGGCAGTCCAGAAGCTCTAAGAAGTCCAGACTGCAGTGGCAAAGTTGCTCTCTATAGCCAGCTTATCCAGTGCTGAAATATTTTTACTGCCTCTTTGTTTCTGATCCCAATTTAAGGTTTTGCATTTGACCTCCAAAGCCCTTTGTGGCCTAGGTCCTGGTTGTTTAAAGGACCACCAAACTTTCAAGGTCTACGCCTGGATACTGTGTTATCTCATGCCCTCTCCACAGTGTCACCACTGTCTGAGGTAAATGGTCATGAGCGATACAGACTTTTCAGGGGCTGACCCCTCCACAAATCAACTTTTAGGAAACACTCCTCCTTTCACTGAACCTGGTCCTTTTCTTGGGTGGTTTTCGGGGGGGAGGGGCTCCAGGCAATTTTTTATAAAAAATTGTTGGCTTTTCTTTGAGCAGTTTTTAGTTTTGTTTAGGGGATTTTTGCTTCCCCTTACTTCTTTTCAGCTCCTGATTGGCTACATTCTAATTTTCAATAGGGTGCCATGACCATCTATTGAATTAATGGTTTAATTATTGCTGCAACAATTTAAAATTTTCAGTATTTCTTTCAAAACTTTTTTGAGAATTTGTGGGATATTTAGTAAATATGATGGAGTATATTTTATTAAGAATTATTTTGTATTTGGTTTGTTACTAATATTTACTGTCATTAATTGCTTTGGGAATTCTGGTGAAGAGGTGGCATACAGACAAAGCCACCATGGCCATATAGAGAAAGGTAGACTAGAAATAGCATACTGTAATTAAATAAATAGATAGCTTGGATGTAGGAGCAATGCACATGCAGCTGCCCAGAAGCATTTCGTAAGTGTTTATTGCATTTGATAGAATGGACAAGGTGTTTTTTCCCTTGCAGTGGCTGTCCTTGCCAGGGAAGTTGTCAGGGAAGCATTGACCCAGGTTCTTATTTGTGACATTAGGAGTACATTTAGGTCTTAAATGTGTCTTCACTTTCTTCAGTTGTGTCAAAATTCTTAAAAACAAAACAAGTTTTTTCTGCTCACCCAGAAACATCCTTTTCCCTTTGTCAGTTCAGCCTGGATTTTTCTGTAATGATAAAAATATGACAAATGGATGCTAGGATTTTGGCCGCCACTCACCCTTATAAGTTGCTGCTGCTCCATATGCAGCAGGAGTTATTGGCAGATTAATCCTTTTTATTTGTGTTCACTTCCCTATTGTGCGAATGTCCTGGTTGTGCTGAGGTTATTAGGTAAATCTCT
>NW_015217688.1:0-1553 GCF_001447785.1 Gekko japonicus | reverse complement strand
CGCGTTTCCCCCCTGAAATGACCTCTGGTCTGACTTAAGAGCCACAGACTGGAGGAAGTGGCCATTCGTAAACCCCTGCCTGTGATCAGCAGTGCTGCTTTCCAAATGACTCTGATCACAGGGAACAGAGAGTTTGTGTGGCCACTTCTTCTGCATGGTGGTCACCCTTGCCGATGATCAGGTAGTCGCCCAAAGGCAGGGGCGGGACCATTGTGCTCACTGTTCTTCTCCACATGTTCAGTGAGGCTGTTGTGTGTACCTGGCTAGTATAAGGCAGCTTTCATGTATTCTGGCTGCATGTCCCGGAAGAAAAAGGGAAGAGTATATCCATACACACTGTAGCTTTGAAACGAGGTAAAGGTGCTTTAGTAAGAGACATCAGTGTATATGGTATAAATACATTCATCCTGCTGTTTGTGTTGATGGGTTTTTGCAGCACTGAAAAACCTGCAAGACCTGTTTGATCAGAGTCAGCAGTGAGCAAAACAAATAAGAATGTTTGCCCTGGGCAACAGAGTCTCTTTCTTATGTCACCTTCAGCTCTCTTTAGCATGATTGTCTATCTTTGGTCTGTGACAGTAGGTAGAATTTGAATAAGCACAATGGTGTTTGTTGCTGTGGTGTTCTAAAAGGCCTATTAAACTTTGTTGCTGTGACGTCTTCTGTAATGGCACCTCCTAGCTTTCATCATCTGTGCTAGTGGTCAGCAATGTGCTGGCTGCAACGTTAATTTCATTTTTCCTCCCTGTCGATTGGAATGCTTCTATTGACTTCAGCAGAGGAGAGATTTCACCCTTGGAAACTACTCTGCTATTAATCATAGCGTAATATGCAGCCACCTGTTAAAGCCAGAATCAATAGCTGTCGCGTTGGTAGCCATTTGTTACCGGTTCCACCAAATGTTAATGACTGCCGAATGGAAAGAATAAAATCTTTTTTGGGGGATGAGGCCGTCTGCGAATGTGTGCTGGTGAGCAGACTTCTGTGTGTCAGTGAGACAATGGATGCAGCAGCCTGGTCAGCTCCAAAATCCAGAACTGCAGTGTTTATGGCAATTGCTGATGCACATTTGTGTTTCTGCGTGTGTGTTCAGTGTTCCACGTGATAAGAACATCTATTGAGGTAATTCATCTTCCAGCCGTGTGAGACAATATGAAGGCATTAGATAAGGGAATAGTGCAGATATAAGGAGTGCGCACTGACATGGATGTGTAAGATGTTCAGAAATGTTTGGTGCGTGGGGAGGGTAAGAACCAGTTTGATAGTTTGTGTCATGTGCAACATGGAGTGGAGGCAGTGGCTTGGATCCACCAAAAGATTTCCGCATGCACCAGGCTCTTTGCACATGTGGAAGTGGGAAGAACCCTCGCACTAGCCATTGTGCTAAGATAGGCATGGTGTATCCAAAGCTGTTTTTCTGACTGAGCATTATGTAAGCAATTTCTGGGCACTGTAAGGCTGCGGTCATAGGTGCCATTTGGTGTGGAAGGGAAATGAGCCTATTTCCCGGTTGAAATTGACACAGCATTGCGCAATCACACATCCTTTGTAGC
>NW_015217687.1:0-1552 GCF_001447785.1 Gekko japonicus | reverse complement strand
GCTGAAAGTGTCATTCTGATTAGGCCATGGGGGGCTTGGTTGTGGATTTAAAATAAAGGTTGTTAGTTACCACGTGTAGTCAGGAAGAGGTGTGTACCCCAGACAAGGGTCTGTGTCCGAGTGGTACACTTTCCAATTTGATGCAAATTCACACCAGGACAGCTTGAGCCTAAGAAAGAAAATCCTCCTCCTGCTTCTTCTTACTCCTAGGCTAAAGGAACAGTTGGCTCTGGTTTTATTTATCTATTATTCATGTTTGAAATCAAAACAAATGTTTCTTTCTTTCTAAGCTTGGAGTACAGAAAAGGGGTCAGATGAGCTAACAGGTATGCTCCCTGGTTGTCCAAAGGTGGGTGAAAAGGAGAAAAGATTGGGGAGTCTCTGGACAGGGAGGAATTGTTTTGGAGGCTGCCTTAGTTCCTCACTGAGAGGAAGTTCTACGTCTGTGATTCTGATAATCCAAATCAGATCACTCTGGACTGAGAAGCGGGGAATACTAATGTGATTTTTGCTCTTTGTAAGGTTTTTGCATGCTAGGGTGATCAGATTCTTTGTACTGAATGTACTTCGAATAATTACTGTGAGGTCCTGATTGATGGTCTGAATACCAGGTAGATGGAAAGTCTTGATTTCTCTCTGAGATTGCTATTGGGTGTGAATGTGATGAGATTAAGGTTGGGTTATGCCTGATCCTGCTCTTTCTCTGTGCTTTTCAGTGTTTGGTTTGGAGATGGCCCAGAACTTGTTTTCTTGGCCTCGTGTGACTGGCAGAGAAGAACTGGTCTCCACGCCAAAATGAAGGAAACTGTTGCCATGTGGATAGTTGGGCATTAGTCGTTACCATCCCAGCAGGCAGCTAGCTACACTGCCTCTCATCATCACATACACAGAATAGCCAGGAGGCACTTTGGCATAGAGAGAGAAGACACTGAACTAGACAAATTAAACATTTCATTTGAAATTCTATCACCGTAGGGACATCTTGTACTCCTGTTTCATTCATTGACTCGGGTTTTAAGGTGGGGACCCAGCAGTTACTTGTGGTTTAAGTACTTAATATATGTCTGCTCTACACTCTATTTACAAACTGTAAGAAGATTGAAAATGGGAGGGAGGGCTCAGAGCAATACATACAAAGAGCAACTGGAATTATTAGACAGGACTGGAAATAGTTAGGCTGTTGCCAAAGACAATACTTCATATTCCCACCAGACTTGTTTTGTGGCAAGGGAGAGTTGAATTCACATTCTGGAAATTCTGGATTCCTAGTGAAGAATGTTCTGTCTGACTGTCTTGTCTGTTAGCTTAACTAAATGCATGACTTCGCATTAAGCAAGATTTTTTAAGTACAAAAACAAAATCTAGGCACTCTTTGTAATGTGTAAAGACCCAGAGAAATTACAGCAGACTGAGTAAGAGTGGGAAAGAGAGAGAAGTCGTGGAAGGGCTGTAACTCAGTGGTAGAGCATCTGTATGGCATGGAGGAGAAGGTCCCAGATTCAATCCATGGCATTACCAGCTAAAAGGATCAGGTGGTAGGCAGTTAGTGTGA
>NW_015217686.1:0-1553 GCF_001447785.1 Gekko japonicus | reverse complement strand
CCAGGATCAGGCCTTTGTGGCCTTTTAAAATTACTTTAAAATAAGACACATTCTCACCACTGGCTCACCGACTCATTCTCTTCCTCTCTCTCCAATAGCAACGCACCCCTCCCCTCTACCAGTCCCTGGGCATCATGCCCTCTCCCACGCTCTTACTTTCCTCCCAGCCTCATTCGGCCACCCAGCCAACTTCTTCCAGATCCCCAGTACTGTTACACCTTTCTACCCGATACTCCTGTTCCACTCCTGATCCTTCCCTTCCCAGTCTGTCTAATCAGACTGATCCCCCTTTTTACCATTCTATTTGTCATGCCACCTCTCTCTCTCTTCTCTCTTTCTCTGGGAACACTCTACATACATCCATGGGTGGGTCTGGCATGACCTAGCTGGGGATGGGCAAATCTAATTAATGTGACTGCTTCCACCAGGAACTGTTTAATTGCTCTTTGTCACATTCCTGGATTTGCATAATTATAATTGCATCTTGTCTCTCATTTCCCTAAATATCACCCCAAGTTTACACTTATCAATGCATAAGATCTTGAACAAGGGCTACAGAGGTGCATGTGGGATAGCCACACACGTGTATGCCTCTTGTTTTCCAGGAAACAGTTGTTTGCTGTGGTGCCTGTGGTTTGCTGTGGCGCCTGCCTTCCTGGGTTGGTTGTTAGTTTGGACTTGACCCCTTGCCTGCCTCCTACCTTGTTGTTGCCGATTTGGATTTTACACCTGATTGCAGTTGAGCCTGTGACACTGCTGATCCAGCTTCCTGTATTGTGGAGCTGCTTTAGCCTGATCTGTTCTCAGGTGAGCCTGACAATCTGAAGGCCAAACTAGATGTAATGGTGTAGATGTAATGGGGCCAACCCGTGCCCCTGAGGCCATTTTAGAGGAGAATCTAGGCCTTCAAAAATTGCTGTCAGGGCCCAATCCTGGTCAGGACCTTCCCCCTTCCCCCTTGTGCCTTAGGACTTTAAAACCATGGAGGGGGAAAACAAGATTGCCTGTTGCAGCCATGCTGAGAGCCCAATCAAGATCAAGCCCTCACAGAATGTTGTAAATGGTTAAATTCTTCCCTAAAATGACATTGGTGGGCATGGGTTGACCCCCTGGCCACTATCACTTCTAGTTTGGCCCCTAGAAGGGGAGAAAAGAATGAGAATGTGGGCAGTCACTGCAGAATGGTTCCCTCTTGGTTCTGGCTTCTCACCCTTTAATTCCTTGTCATGGAAGCTAGGTAAAACTCTGAGAAGCATCAAACAATGAACCCTGGTAACCCTATCGCTGGTGTTGCTTTTCATTTTTTGTCCCTTGACGCCTATTCCTTTTATCTAAGAGAAACCAAACTTGCAAAAACAACAAAGAAGCAAAAAAAAAGACGTGTAAACCCAGAATATATTTTAGAGCGTTATTTCTCTTTGCAACCAGGAAGTTTAAATAGTGGTTTCCTCTTTCCTGCACAACTGAGTTTGTGCATAGTTATCTTTGTCTGAAAAAGGTACACAAAGCTTATGAAGGTGTTTCTCCAAAAGAGACAATAACAGAACACCACT
>NW_015217685.1:0-1554 GCF_001447785.1 Gekko japonicus | reverse complement strand
GGCCGATGTTACTTCTTCTATCAAAAATAAACCAACCCATTTCTCTGGAGTGTCTATAGCCTTTAATGAGGATCCAACTTCCCTCCCTTCTTCACCATCAGTGGAATGGTACGATGTATTTTTGGGGCCTCTTAAGGCCAAACGAGGTGAGAATAGATCCCCTGAGCAGTTTTTAATTGGTAAATAGCAGCTGGAGGAAGGGCCTGAGATGTAGTTGGGGGCAGCCGTAACATGGTCCTTATACCATTTCCAGGAACTCAAACAGGCCTCTTGGAGAGGTCCCCATCACCCCATAGGGAAACATGTAGGCAACCTGTATCGCACCCTCCCTCACTGGGGCAAATGGCAGCTCTTGGTCCGATTAGGCTCAGGAAAACAACCCAGAGGAAGAAGGCTGATGCCCTCTCCCCATCGTGGTATAGCCCCAATCCGAACCAGCCCCACCCAACCCAGAGCTGCTATTCACCAGTGCAAAAGTGATGCCGGGAACTATTCAAGGACCTTATAGCATCTGGTGTTATCTGAGTCTCTTGGTTGTTTCCTCTTCCTTGTCCTTTAATTCCATTTGGCTCCCACTGAGAAGTTTCTGAATGATCAACCAAAGTTCTACCACTGCTGATTCCAGTATTCATGATTTGGGCTCGCAGCTGTTGCAGAGGGACACAGCTGCACGCAAATACACTCGGCGTCCACCACCATTGAACAGTCACAGCAAAGTTCTGTGCCCTCGGACCCGGAATTTCTCGGAGGCATCCACCAGCCGCCAGAATGGCGGTGCTGCCGGCGCGCCAGAGCAGGAAAGTTGCCTCGGGCAGTTTTGACTTCTGGAGGAGCTGGAAGGGCCCGCGGAGAAAGACGAAGGGGCACCGTCCCATCCCCTCTATCCCGCCTGTGCTCATGTGGTGTGCTCTTCTACCCACTGGCAAAGCCTCCTGGCGTAATGGGAGGGGCCAACAGTGGAGAAACTCTGTCCTCGATACCGGATGCTTTTCCAGAAATGCTCCAACTTCTTGCGGAAGCTGTACACTGTGAAGAGGTCGATGACGCCCACAAAGTAGCGAAATTTGGGCCCGTCGATTACATGCAAGGGATTCCTGGAATTAGGCAGGAGACGCCGGTTCTGTGCCAAGCGCAGGCAGGAGTCGGCAAGGCTCCCCAGGTTGGCATCGATCTCGGAGCCAGCCATGGGGAACTGCTCACAGCTGCTTGCCTGCGTCAGGTAAGTGATCAGGGCCTCCTGGAAGAAGTCACTTTGATCGGCAAGCGACGCCGCACCCATGTCAAAGTTGGATTTCTGCAACATGTAAATAAATTCGTGCAAACTGCTTCCAGTATTCATCTGGTCGAGGCTGGAGGCATTCTGCATGTCGGAAGAGAAGCAAGCCAGTTCGCTGGGTTCGGCGGCTCCGTGGATAAGGGAGCTACAAGGGATGATCGACCTGTGGGGAGGAACCAACAAAATCCACAGAGCAGTGAGAAGGGAAAGGAAGGGAGGCCTGGCGATACAACACCTCCACTACATATGGAAGGCCACAGGTTCAGTCCCTGGCATCT
>NW_015217684.1:0-1554 GCF_001447785.1 Gekko japonicus | reverse complement strand
CCACTTGAGCCACCACAGCTCCAAGTAGCTGTAGTGAACTGGAAACCAAACAAAGCCAGTAAGTATAGACCATGGGCCGATGGACACATGCCACTCACCGCCGGCCACCGGAGGGGGGGAGGTGCTGCAGCCAGCACAAGAAAAGCCACGGCAACAAGGCTGATCTCCCGAAGAAGCCAGGGTCTGGGCATCTGGGCATCACAGCTCCCTCAACTCCTACAGCGCCAAGCACATCCCAAATTCTCAGGACCCGGTAAGGTCAGTCCATGCTCGCCTGTTTTCTAATGAATTTTAAAACTTTTGGGTTGAAAATCTGCCAAATCTATTGTAATCCGGCAGCGTGCAATTTAAGGCTGCACACTGGTCTTGGTGCGCGTTCTTAGATGTTTATAGGTAACATCTAAAGTATTCTCCTAAGAAATGTAATCTGTGAAATAGCCCACTGAGTCCAGCATTTCACTACAGATGTGCTCTTGGCTTATGCAGCCTATATCCAATTCTGAACCCAGTCCGCACGTGGATAGAAAATGCCAGAGACTGGGGCCAGGTTCAGATAGGATTCTTCTGCAGACCTGGAGGATTCCTGGGGAGAGTAATCAGAGCTAGTTCTCTGCAGTGTTTGAAAATCATACAAATGCATTACCTAATTTCCCTTCCATTTCACAGCTGTGGCTTTTCTGTTTGACTCCCTTTCTCAGGGACCAGAATGTTTGTGTGTACATGTGTAAAACGTTTTGTTTATCACAGGCACCATTTTTTTAAAAGAGAAAAATAAATCTCCAGTTCTTAACACTAATGCTGCTCAGTCATCCCCCAAATTGCCGCCGATGGCTTTGAAAAGCCATAATTGCACAGAAAAATGTTGTAAATCCAGTGAACTGATTTGGTTGGCACATAATGCTGTTGTCGACTCTGGGAGTTTAGGCCAAGTCATACAACTCAGTCAGCATGGGGTTCCCTCCAGAAAACAGCCTGTGCAGAGTTCCAGCTCCAGCAGCGCGCCCCAAGGGCGTCATGTGATTGCTGTCACCATGTCCTGAGCTCTGCAGGCACTGGTTTTCTGCGCATCACCACCACCACCCAGCTACATCTGCCAGTGGTAACGTGCTGAAAGCTAATCTACCAACAACTAGTGCATATTGCTTGCCGTCAAGAGGTGCGGCCTGAGATTTTTCCTGCTGGCCAAGCAGTTTCTGTGTTCCGTGACTTGGCCATACATCACGGACTAATTCAAATAAAGCAGGGAGTGGATAGGAGAGATGTTGTTTGGATTTCTTGGACAGGTTGCAGCGCTGACCAAAGGACTACAGCATTAAATGTTCCCGTTCCAGCTGGAAATGGGGAACTGAGTCTCAGTGGCAGAGCACCAGCAGAGATTGCTGGTGGTCAGAGTAAGCAGTACTCAGCTAGGTGGGCCAGTGGTCTGACTCTCTGTAAGGTAGTCTTCACATGTTCAGTTCAAGCCGACAGTGGAGGAAATTGCAGTGATTTGTTTCAGAGGGTATCTGCAGTAGATCAGCTAGATTTGAGTTAGGGTTGCCAGGTCTGGGTTGG
>NW_015217683.1:0-1555 GCF_001447785.1 Gekko japonicus | reverse complement strand
CCAAGCAGATGCTGTACCACTGAGCCACAACCCCTTTGCAAACTGGTTGGCAGGTAACAGTTAACATAAGAAGACCAATAGTCCATCCTGTTTTTTATAGTGGACAGCAAGGCATGGAGGTCAGAGCCATCTTCGGTTGTTGCTGTCCCCATCAATTGGTATTTGGAAGTAATACTACCTCTGAGCATGAAGTTTCCATTTAGCCATCATGGTTAATAGACATTAGTGGATCTCTTTACCAGGAATTTGTCAAATCCCCTATCAAAGCTTTCATCCAGCTTTCCATCTTGTTCCATTCAGATGTTTTCATAGCTTGTGCATTCTAAATAATTTTGCAAGGTTGGCCTGCCTTTGGTAGCAGAGAAAAGCTTCAACAAGAAGTATTTAATTAGGTTTTGGGGGTGATTATGCACTCAACTTTAGTTATTGCATATCTCACACTTTATTCAAAGAGCAATCTGGAAAGTATTACTTGTTGTTACTTGGACAAATGAATTCCTCCCAACCATATGTGGCTTTAATCCACAGCTGATATTGTTTTTACTAATTAGTGCCAACACACAAAAAAATCACAGATGAAAATGGTCACCTGACCTTCTTTGCTTACCCTTGCTGATCACTGACAAACATCAGCAGACAGTTTGAATTACTGGACTGGCAAAGTACTGGGCTAAGCTACAATACACAGAAAACTAAATGCACTACTGTCTAGTAACATAAAAACTTCACTGTTTGGTGGGAGTGAATCAGGAGGAATGTAACCTTCCAACTTGTTGAAACTGTTACATGCCATTAGGTGTACTGTAAACTATCCTGCAATGAATTCTTTATGTAGACAATAAGGCTAAGAATCAGAGATGCCTCATTACGATCCTAGAGGTGGAGGAAAAGAGGCTGCACTGCATAAATAGGAGGTGCATTTTAACTGAGTGTAAACAAAGTCCTGTCTCCAGTAAAAGGTCCCTGTGAAGTGCTGGTGGAGACGGTCTGTGACTGAAGTGTAACACATAGAGGTAAGTGCTCAAGGCATTTATAGCAATTTGCTAGACTCAGGGTTCATAGCACCTGTAACTTGTCTTGAAACCTATCAGCTTCAACTAAAAATCTACATGTGTATAACAGTGGTGTTCATGTTAAAATCCTCTTGCAGAATCAAATGAAGGTACGGTGAAGTATGATCTTGAAATTCTTCAGGTGTTAATTGAGTTCACAGTGAGTCCCACCTGATGAAGTGCAGAAAGACTAAGCTTTGATAGTCCAAAATGATAAGTGTTAGTAGTTTTGGAGTGGGGTAGTGGATAGCATATGGGATAGGGATTGGGAAGGATGGAGTTCAGATCCCTAGACATTTCGAATCTGATGACCTTGGGCCAGGAGTCAGGCATTTCAGCTTCTTAGAATACTGGAAGGTAAATGTGGGTAAAACTGCTTGGATATGCCATTAACTCCTTTCCAAAATGATAGTAACACACAAACTTATGAGCTTCAGCAAAATTCAACAGAATTCAATTTTGGGATTAGTCAAAAGGATAAGCCAAGCATATTTGAGAGTCCC
>NW_015217682.1:0-1556 GCF_001447785.1 Gekko japonicus | reverse complement strand
GAAAGATGCTTTGTCAAAGAAGCAATTGGGCACCAGGAAACCCATTGGTGGGAATCATGTTGGTGATGACTGAATTAAAGACTGAACTGAGCCAGTATATTTAAATAAAAGTTTTCCGTATTATCTGACTAGGTCTACAGGTCAAATCAGTAGTTACTAACTTGCGTATAATTTTCAACAAAGTTATTCAAAATGCAAAGGTGAATTTTTATTTTTGTAAGAGGGAAGACATGTAATCCTACTTTCAATTTAAAATATTTCTTTAAAAGCTCACTTGATCAAGTTACTGAATTAAATGACTGCTGGCTGTGGGGACTATAAATCTGGATGTATAAATCTGGATGTTTTAACAAGTATGTGCTGAGTTAAGGTATTTCTGTAGTGCTAACATTTTCCTCCACAAAGTGCTTGGCAATGGCTCTCCAATATGAATTAGCAATTTATCACTGAATTATGAAAGATGAGAAGGGGCTCCTTTTCAGACTACCTAGAGCTATCTTCTAAGCAAAACTTTGAAATACATTTTAAAGACCCTAGTGTCGTTCTTGTCATTGGTACCCACTGTGCCTTCAGCACAGCAGAAAGAGAAGTTCAAGGAAAAACTTCAAGGAATTAATTTCTGCTAGTCTCGTGCTAAAGTCCTGAGAGCCCCGCTAGAAAAAAGAATCATGGCCATTCCACTTAACACAATAGATGGTCCTTTTATTTCTTACCTGTTTGGAATATATCATCAAAGTGTGGTAGATGCTAAACAGGGACGATTCCAGGCCCTTAAGACTGTGCAAGACACAAAGCTAAGACTTTAACAAGAGGGTGTTAACAAGTCTCCGCCCTTTCCATGCTATTGTTTGAACTAGGCTCACTAAAGTGGTGACTCAGTTCACTTCCCATTTCTTACTGAACAATTAAATGTTAGTTATCCAAAATGTGGTTAATTCACAAATAGGTGTTATTTACTGTTCATTCATCCCCCATTATACCAAAAGTCGTTATTCTGTAAAAAAGAAAATTGCACAGAACTATTGCAGTGGGGAAATTAAAGGCAACCCTTTTATTTCAAGTTTTGCTTTTATGTGCTTTGTAGACTATAAAAGGGAACATGGTAATGAATTCCTATCAATTTGCTTCCTCCTGAGCAACAAAAAGTTACATTATCATTTTTATATGGCACATATTTACTTACAAGCAGGAAACGCAGCATCTTTTAAGGTGCCACTGAGTCTGATATAATGAAAACTCTTGGTTGCCTGTGTAATTTTCAGTGCTTTGATAGTTCACCCTTAGACATTTATGTTGAAATGACTCACTGGTAATTCTGGAGGAGTAAAATCCTAACAACATTTTCTTTATTATCAAAAATGCGTGGGATTAATCCATTGGCTTGCTCTGTTCACAAATTTTTCCTTGAATCAGCTAGTCATTTCCCTTCATAGAGAAGATAAACATTGGATGTAGCCTATTACATTATTGAAACTGCAACAAAACACTTAACCAATTAACCAAAATATTATTATTTCTTTGTACTATTAATGATGAAATGGTATACCTTCTCCACA
>NW_015217681.1:0-1556 GCF_001447785.1 Gekko japonicus | reverse complement strand
TACAACTTTTTTAAAGTGTAAAAAGTCACTGTGTATTCCACCTTAAATCTTAGCAAGAAAGATTGACTATAAATAATGTAAATAAATAAATAGCTTGATGAACTGCATCTTCCTCTTTTCTCTTTTTAGACTAGTATTAATAGTATGATGAGTGTTTACAGTGAAACTGGGGACTATGGAAATGTGAGGATCAGTGGTGAAATATGTCTCCAAATCAGCTACAACTACAAAACAGGAGCCCTTAACATCGTAGTTAAAAAATGCAAAAACTTGGCCATTGCAGATGAAAAGAAACAAAGAACAGATCCGTAAGCAAAGAGGATTTTCTTTTAGATTATTTTTGATCTCTCCATTCACCTTGCTTGTGAGACTTCCCATGGGACTAGAATGATATGCAATTCCTGAAGTATGATATGGCTTGCATCTTAATGAGGGGTGTTTTATTAGCTCTTGGCATTGTTATATTTCTGAGTATTTGCTATATGCTATAATTCTGAGTATTTTCAGAGACCTTTAGGCTCCTAAAGGTGCCTCATATTTTTCAAACCCAACATAGGAATCTGACTTCAGATTAGAAACTTTGAAATACCATAAATGTTTCAGAAAATCACTTTTGTAACACAGCTCACTGTGAGGCAAGCTTTCCCCCTCAACATTAACAGGACTAATGTGCCTTGTGAAAGAATTCCACATGCAATATTATAAGCTAAGCTACTATGTCCTGAAAAAAATGCAAGACAATTAATATTTCCCAGCATGTGGTAACTTCCTCTTGCATCACATACGGTTGCTTTCACAAAACTGTTTTACCATGTGAAGGTTGTCTGTTAAAAAAAAAATGTTGGGAGTTAGGTCCAAAGATAAAAATAAGGGCATTTTAGTTAACACTTTAGGTTTGGGTAGTGTATCATATTTATTATTCAATTATTATTCAGCAAAAAGGGACAATGACAGTTTACAGTTTTCATGGAATACAAGATTAAATGCAAGTCTAAGGTCTTGATCTCAGGGAGCCATTTTATGTCAACCATAGATTAAATGCTGCTGTGCACAGAAAAACCTTGCACACAGAAATATAACATAGGGAGGAAACCAAGCTGGAACTTTCTCCCTTGATAAATAGCTTTTTTATTTGTAGGGATTGTTTTGTATAGATAAGCATTCGGTCTTTCAGGTCTCCACCTATAGTGTGTAGTGGTGCAGGCCCGGTTGGGCTGCCAACTTCTATGCAAGACCTGGAGTTCTCCCAAAACTGTAGCTGATCTCCATAACAGTTGGGTTGTGTTAAAGATTTACTGTTTACTCTGCAGCTATGTCAAAGCATACCTCCTACCGGACAAGTCTCGCCAAAGTAAAAGGAAGTCAAAAATCAAAAGCAATAGCATCAATCCAGAGTTCAATGAAATCCTGAAGGTGAGATTCTTGTTTTGCACTGAATTCCATTTGTCATTTTGGTAGGCTAAATTAGATATTCTCAAAAGATGAACATTGTTTTTCCTTTTGTATATTGTAATCTTTCTTTCAGAACTGAGAATATTTTCTTTCTTTCTTTCTTT
>NW_015217680.1:0-1557 GCF_001447785.1 Gekko japonicus | reverse complement strand
GTATGGTATGGTATGGTATGGTATGGTATCGTAAATGTAGACCAAATGTAGTTTGGTCTACATTTAACAGCACCTCCCCCCCCTTCATGCTTCTGGTAAGCCCTACTCGCCGAGAGAGCTCCCATAAGATAGAGTGGTCCCCTCTGCAGCAAGTTGGAAAGGCAGAGAGGGTGAGAGAGAGGTGCAAAAGTGGAGAAAGAAAAGCTTTGTTGGGGGACCAGCAGCTGAAGACCCAGAGTGGCTGAGTAACGTCCTTATTTTCTTGTGTGTCAAAACAAGTACTGGTAAGGCCTGTGAGTAGGAAGATGAGTATCAAAGTGAGGAACCCAAGTAAGGCACAGCAACCTGACTTACTGTATTACCCAGAGTTCGTAGTTCCCTTCAGCTCATCTACTACAGCGCCTAACTTTTGGTTACATATTGGTAAGTCATGCAAAATGCTATACAAAAGCCACCATGAAAGACAAAGGGCCTCCCAGATCTGAGGAGGATACAAACAATTCAGACTCACTGCAATCAGCATAAGGTCTGGTGCTTGGCAACCAGGGAAACACTGATGCAGATCCACCCCCACCCCCCACCAATAGCATTCCTACACTCTGAAATCCTTACTTGGCCTCTATGACCTACCTGGCTTGTTGGAGCAGTTGGTCCCCTGGACCAGAGTTGCTTTTTAAGTCATTTGCTGTACACACAAGTTCAACTGGCATTTGAAGATTCTTCACCTGCTGTAGCCATATCTGTGGCTTGCATTTCAACAGTTTTCCTTCCAGCATTTCAGTGCAGGCCAAGGCAGCTAGCACATCCAATAACTAAGTAATCATAAGCGGACAAAGTTTTACTACTAACACAATTAGTTTACTTACTAACAGTAAGGAAATTGATCTGTATCATACAATGGCTAGGACTGAAATTTAAAGATATTCTACTTTATTTCCCATTTTCTGAAATGGAACAATCTCTAGAGGCTTTTGGATTTTGAAGCCCTCACCATGGACCATAATCTCAACCATACTCAGACTTTTATTCCCAAAGCAAAGACTGACTCTTATCAGCCCCAATGACCACAGCTGGCTTCCTTCCAACATGTCACTTTGCTTTCCTGTCTCTCAACTGAACAGGACCACATTCCTTCAGCAACTCTTTAAGATCCTTTTTTCTCCCTTGTATGTTACTGATCCTTATTCTTGTTGAGTTTCATCTTACTGTTTTGAGCCTAACATATTCATTTATCGAGGAATTCGTTACAATTCCATCTTTCAGTGTTTGCAATGTTTTCCGCAGTATGTTACAAATTACAATGGGGCAGTCATGTTAGTGGCCGCGAAAACAAAACGTAGGCAACTGGCACCTTAAAGACGAACAGATTCATTCTAAGGTAAGCTTTCATGAGCTAAAGCCCAGGTCAAGTGCATCAGTCAGCTAACACAGGAGGAAGGAGTAGTGCCATGTTTCAGTAGTACAGCATCTAAGTCATAGGCTCAATCTCTGGCATCTCCTGCTAGAAAATCAGGTACTAGGCGACATGAAAGACCCCTACCAGAGACCCTGGAGAGC
>NW_015217679.1:0-1557 GCF_001447785.1 Gekko japonicus | reverse complement strand
AGAGGTGGGGCCTAGCAGCAGGAGACCCCCTACCCCCACTGGGGGGCATCTGGCATCCCTACGCTTTTGTCCTACTATATTGTGCAGCAGATGCTAATTATGTCCATCTTTGGACCTCAGGAGTTTTCAAGGTATATTATTACTCACTCTAACAATACTTCTTGAACTGAATATGAAGACTTTTTTCCATTCCCCCCTCACAAACTGCTGAAGCCAGAGTTTTTTTTTTACTCCTGTTCTAAGCCAGACAGAACATAGTTCAAAGAGCAGGTAAGGAGTATTCAAAGCTTTTTGTCTTCGCCTTAATGTCTGACCAAAGCATATAGCAATAGTTCAAGAAACAAAAGAAATGTTTCCACAATTTATTCTAATGGATGAAGTGGGGAATAGGTTTTCTGTAAGAGCTCCTGAAGTATGGTAATAATAGCCATTTTGAAACTATTACTATGTTTCTTCCATTGCACACAAGAGGTTGCAATAATGAACACCCACTGGCCTACTCCATTACATATATACCACAAAATTGTTCACCCGAGAGATGGATTTGTGTATGGAATGGATGTTATTTTAAAGATGAGTGTTGGTATGGCCATTTCTCAATGTAATTGAAAAATAAAATTGAATCCCACTTTCATGAACAGCCATGGATTCAAGATAATAATGACTTCCAAAAGGTGGATTTCTGATTATTTCTAGTAAACGTGCCCATGTTGTCTGCTATATTTATGAGCTTGTACCACTGGTTGTTTGAAGAATGTCTTTACATAAACATAAATCAAATGTTTGAAATAGTCACCTAAATAATGTTAATACCTGAAAGGTCACCACCAAAATACTGGCTTCATCTCTGAATTCCAATAGTTTTATGTCCAGTGTAAAAAACAGCAGTGTAAAAAATCCAGCATTTCCCTCTTTACAGTAAGGTCTTTTCCCACTTAAAATCTGTGAACAGAACACATCACTTGTCATATGTTTCTCTGTCCATAGATCATGACATTCTATAGTCTGTCTACGCAAATGATCAATATAAAAAACTGCTGAACTTGGGTTGAATGTGCAGCATTTGAATAGAATGCTACTAAGATAACAGGGTGTTTGCCTAAGAGCTTGCAAACTACATCAGTCCAGTCAGTATAAATTCCAAAACTGATTTGGCTGTTTCAGTTGGTCTTTTACATCCATGATGCAATGGATCTAGTTTCTGCACTTCAGACTACTATGCCAGAGGAACCAAACCCTGTCCCCACAAATAGTTTAGCTATTTATGTATATCATGGCTTGATATTTCAAAGATAATACACACACAAATATGAAAGAGGTACAAGGGTACACAAATATTTTATACAGCTGATGTCCTCCTGTTGCCTGGGAAACCTACAAAAAGCAAAACAACAACAACAATCATCTAAATTGTGAACTTTAAAAAGCTAGTCCCAGATATTCCTGAATACTCCTGAATATTTCCAGAAATATCTGTGATCAGGATACCAGTGTTGCAGAGAATCCCAGGTACTGATCAGGATCCCAAATATATTTTATTTATTTATTTCTTCACAT
>NW_015217678.1:0-1557 GCF_001447785.1 Gekko japonicus | reverse complement strand
CTTCCACAGCCTGCAGTTCAGCGTTGTAAAATATTTTGGGCCCCATTTGGGGGGAAAGCACGATGTAAAGATTTAAATAAAAATCCAAGGCTTTTTACAACATAAGGTTAAAAAATGTGGGCAAATATGTCCTGTTGGCATCTTTTCCTAACACTTAAAGGAAATAGTTTTAGTTCTGACTTCATAACTCTGGATATGACACTTACAGAAATGGCTGAATATATTCTCATTTTAGGACTTTGATGTTAGGCATCAAATGACATTTTCCCCACTCCAGTTCTTGCTTTGAACATACAAAGTTACCTTACACTAAAGGAGACCCTGGTCTAGTCTGCTTTGACAAACAGGAGCTCACTGTGGTCTCAAGCAAAGAGAGGGTTTTCCCCAAACCTGCTGTTATTCTAACTGGAGATGCCAGGGATTGAAACCACAGTCTTCTGCATGCAGAGCATATGCTCTGCCATTGAACTACAGATTTGAAGTTTAAAGTTCTCTTCTGAGTAATACATCTTCCCCCTGTGCCTCCCACATAGGTCCACTATCCTACAGGAGAGCAAGTCACTGTTGAAATCCCAGACTGTTTTGGATCAAGCAGTAGCAGAGGCCTTATGTTCAATCATGCTTCTTGAAGATAGCTCTCCACGCCAGGCTCTGGCAGACTTCCTGCTGGCCAGGAAATCTGCAATTCAGCAGCTTTTGAACCAGCCTCATCATGGTAAGGACAAGCATCATTATCTCCTAGATCAGTGCAAATGTTGTCCATTTCTTTTCCTGACCTTTGTTTTCCTCTCCACTGGCTGATATGATCAAGGTTTAGCATATTTTTTGGGGTCCTTTTCTGTTTGCATCACTATATTGAGTGTAATGTGTCAATATCAGGGATGCAAATATTTCCTCTATGAAGCAATAGCAGCTAGATGAGGATATCTGATATCCTTGGAGAAGCCATATCAGCAGCTCTGGGTATAAGTTTCTTCCCCCCAGCGGCTCTCTTCATGACTGGCCACATCATCCAGCATTCTTGTACTTAACGGTTAGATAAAATTTACATGCTTACCATTTTCCCCTGCTTTGAAATATTTAACTGTGGAGGATATGGAAAGATGTTAAGGTATCCAGTGTTCACTTTCTTTTTGCCAGCAATAGAGTGAAAGGCTTATCGTCCATGCCTTTCACAGGAGTGATTCTTAGTTGCTGAATAAGAATGTGGACCTGGCTGCCACTCATTAACCAGCTATAATTTCTTCTAAACAGATGCGGGCATTAAAGCACAAGTCTGCTCTTTGGTAGAGCTCCTAGCCACCACGCTGTATCAAGCTCATGCCCTTTTCTACACCTTGCCAGAGGGCATGCCCTCAGACCCATCCCTCCCTTCGGGCTTGCTCTTCTCAGCACTGGAGACCATCACAAGCCAGCATCCAGCAGGTGAGCAGCAAGGGAGGCAGAAGCAGAGACACCACAAAGAAGCATCTCCTTGTCTGGTTACGATGCAGTACAATTCCCATTGAACCAATCTCTTCTCTCACTATACAATTCTCTTAGGTAAAGGCATAACAG
>NW_015217677.1:0-1558 GCF_001447785.1 Gekko japonicus | reverse complement strand
AGTGCCATCAAGTTGCTTCTGACCTATGATGACCCAATGAAATAATGAACTTCTTAGGGAATGCAAAGTAACTTAGAAAAGAAAGACTTTTTTTCTGGTGTATGTGTTCTGTGCAGAAGACCACTATTAGCAGAGTCTCTGCTATACGATCAGAGGCCGGGATACTCAAGAGTGCCAGATGCTGGGGACCGACAACCAGGGAGGACTGCCACTCTGGGTATATCCCTCCTGCTCTGCTTTTAAACTCCCAGGAAGCCAAAGCTGCTGGACTAGGTGGACATTTGGCCAGATACAGCAGGGTTTTTCTGATGCCCATAAGACCCTGAGGAAATGTGCATTACACTCGGATGGCATTTATTAATTGCCATATGTCTCCTGGTTGCATTAGGGGTAGATTCCTATTGACTTCTAGTCAACTGCCTTTAGCCACTGTTTAGCTACTCCCAGGTTAATGTAGCTGTTGCTTCTTGGGGCAGCGGCCATGGAGCACTCGAGTGATCGTTAAAAGGGCCTGTGCAGTGCCAGGGGTAATGTGCAAGGTACGCAAGAACTTGGAGGCGCACGATGGGGCCATAGAAAGGCATGCAGTGAATGTACACAGAATCTGGGAAGAATGCAGGAAGTATACAGGGGCGAATGGAACAAATGAGACATGCAGGTTAAGAGGTTGTGTCTGAGAGGGATGCAGGCACTTACAGAGCGTGAGGGATTGTCCTCCAGAGTGACTTGAGCATGAAACGGGCGAGAGCACATATGAGCAGGCTGGTTGGAGAGAAGCGCTGAGAAGCATGCGGGCGAGTCAGGGGTGTTTGCATTGCACATGGCAGGAGTCTGGCAATGGCGTACATGTAGGAAGGAAGCCCGTAGGTGGATAGAAGGTATTGGAAGCCTGTCAGGAGTGTGAGGGAAATCACTCTGGCTGTCAGGCTTCCAATACCTTCTGGAGCATGTGGGGATTCTGGCAGGAGGGATGCATGTGGGAAGCTTACAGGTGAGACAATATACGAGGGGAGCTGGCAGGAAACAAGCTGGTGGGTGTGGAACATGTGGGGAGCAGGGTATGTGGGGAGCAGGTGGGGAGCGTGCAGGTGGGTGGGGAGCAGGCGGGGAGCATGCTCAGCGTTAATTCCCCCTGCCTTCCATTCTGTTTAATTGCTTATTAAATTCTAAGCAGCCAATAATCAGCAGCAATTACAGCTCCGCGCAGTGACACAATCGCCACTTTAGCATTTGTTAATCAAATGCTTATTTAGGACTCCGCTTTATTAGCTGTTGCTGGAGGGAGAGCCCAGTCCCAGAGGCTGGGGGGAGGGAACTCCAGTGCCCCCCTTTCCCAGATCCTCAACTCTTGTGCCCTCTGTGGTGTGGCCAGACTCCCCCCCCTCCCCCAGGTGACCTGGGACCTCCCTCCCTTGGGGCTGTGTCCCTGAGAGAAACAGATGGGAACCCCCATAAATAGCAAGGCAGCAGTGTGCAAAGGGTCCAGGGACCAGGAATGGGAGGGTTCGCCCCTGGGTCGGCTGCATGCTCTGTGCCACTCAGATCTTCACAGCCTCCG
>NW_015217676.1:0-1558 GCF_001447785.1 Gekko japonicus | reverse complement strand
GCCAGGATGGGGCTCAACTTTCTGAAGATAGCCCGCCCAGCCCTTCTGATTACAGCTGGGGAGGAGTAGTACAGAGGACATGAGCAGCTGCTTTCAGTAGCCAATCTACGCCAAACGAGACACAATACTGGGTATTCCATGATCAAAGCTCCCAAGGGTATTGGGTTTTTTTAGTTCAACTATCAGGCTCAAGGGAATCGGATTCTGGTCAGGATCACCACATGAACAAAAACAGGAGTTGAAGCTACCCCCCCCCTGCTGTTTTCCAAGTCTTAAACGACCCTGAAGAGCCTCAACCAAATCATGGATCCCTTGGGGTGTTTCAGGTCAGCAAAATGGCACAGGGGAGAGAGCTTAAACCTCTTTCTCTCTGTGCTACTGACAGAGCCAGAATCATGCCTGATACTTATTTTAAAGCTGGGAGCTTGGATCACACAACTTCCATCCAGCACTCTGTTGGGTTTGTCCTTTCTGCCAAAGCAGAAGGGAGTACAGCAGAATTATGCAGGGCCCTGTGGGACCCTAGCCCAACACTGTCTTCCTATCACAGCTGCCGGGGGGGGGGCTCTAGGGGCACAAACGATTCTAAGGGAATAATTGTCTGGAGGCCTGTGGTAAGCCCTACTCACTATCTGCATTAGAAGTGCTGATAGACGAAGAATTACACAGTGCTGTTTCCGGATGCTGGAAGAGCACAGAAACACAAATTAAATCAGAACAACCCATGAAACACCCACCCACCCCCATCCAGACAGCTGGCTCTTGTTTACACAAATATTTTATTCTCAGCAGCTACCACCACAGTTCACCTCAGTCTCTGAGTACAGGTTAAAATTAGATGGAAAATAGCACATGGCTCAAACTAGACTCTGCTGAATTCCTACAAAGTGTATCCCTTCCCAGGGCACAGATTTGAATTGCAGTATGTAGACAGGAGTGGGGACGTAACCTTTCTTCTACTTGCACTTCCCCCTCCCTCAAATAAACTACATTTTGCCATCCTTATCCCAACAGGGTTACTTGGAGTTAGATCCCACTAGAAGAAAAAAAGCAGCTTAGAGTAGAAAAGACCAGGTGGGGTTTAGCTTCTCCCTCCATGCTCTAGTTTAAATGTTGGGAATGTCCCAATCTTAACACATGGGAATACTACAATCACACCTAGTTTGGCCTCTATATAAAAAAGATAATTTAGAGATTTAAGCAGTTGAGAGAGAGAGATAAAATTAGTTAGAACTTGGAAAAAATTAAGAGGTGAATAATGCCAATATCTTAGATGAGTATGGTAAAATATACAGTAAACAGGAAGAATAAAGTGTAACTATCTTCTGTCCTACAAAAAGAAATTTGCACTAAGATTGTTGTTTCAGTATGAAAAACTCTGAACTCCTAAAGCAGGTTTAGGTCAGCTACTTCCAGCCATATCTAGATACTTCCCACGGCATCATTATTTGAAGGTTCCTGATGGAGTTGGATGCACCATGCTACCTGCAGCAAGACGCTTCAATAAAGGACATAAATGGAAGTAGTCCTCTGTTCACATGAATGCCATATTCTTAGG
>NW_015217675.1:0-1559 GCF_001447785.1 Gekko japonicus | reverse complement strand
TAAAACATTGACACACTGAAACTCTGTTGAAACCAAGTGAGGGTGGGGGAAACCCACCTAAATCATACAGCCTTACCCTGCCGCTGACATTGGACCAGAGAAGAGACAGTCTTTATGCATCACATGGCTGCCCATTCCATAAGACCAGGGCCACCACAGCAAACATTCTTGCCCTGGTAGTCACAGATCTCACCACCATGAAGAAGGGAAAAGAGAGAAAACCTTATTGTGAGGATCATAAGGTCCATCTAGGCTCATATGGATTATGACATCTAAAGACAGTTGCACAGCGATAGGGCAGAGAAGATTGGTTTTCCTCTTTACAAACCAACAACAGAACTCCAAAACAAGTGTGGATACTCTCCCATAAAAATTATAATGTTTGAAAAAGATTTGTTGTAACGTTTCTGGGTCCGCACAGAGACTAACAGAACAAGGAATGAGTTAAAGTGACTTCAATATGAACAGCAACTAAGACATCTAATAGTCTGTAAAGGCTGTTCTGGAGGGCTTGCCAAGCTCCCGGTGGGGGCAGGGGATGCCCCGCACCAGCCCCCATTTCCCATCATAGCTCTGAGTAACAAAAATTGCCGCTGGTCAGAGGGCATGGCATCACTTCCGGGGGAAATCTGGAAGTGATGCCAGCCCTCTCTGGAAATTGCTGGAAGCTCTTATGGTTTTACAAGAGAGGCCTGACATCGCTTCTGGATTTTACCAGAAGTATCATCACAACCACGCCAATAGCATCTCCTATGCCTCTGGCTCCCTGTCTCCACCCTACTGTTCTAGAACAAACCAAGGTCATATGATCTGTAGGCGAGTCTATACATTTCCAGTTCTTTAACACTGTAAAATAAAAGGGAATATCTCTAAATTGTAAACTCTATCACTTCATCCATGAGATGTACTGGCAATAAGGCGGGATTATTCAGACATCATTACAGAAAATTTCCTTAACTAAGAAAGCAATACTTCATGCCTCCCTAAGGCAAAAGGGAGAGGGGTGGTTTTCCTAGCGGTCACTCAGTGAACAGATCCACTAGCAGATTCAGTGAAGAGGGAAGGATCAGAAGCCTCTACGTTTATGATGTACTTAAAGGCAGTGCTGGCATCAGTGGTGGGCGGGGTGGGGCAGATGCCGAGGCCCACCCCTGATGCGATATATTTTGTGCCAGGTTTTTTCCTCACATTGCAAACTTCACACAACAGTAAAGTTGAAAATGGCAAGTTTTTTACTTCATGGGGAGGAGTGCTGAGCTCTCGCCAAAATGCCAAGGGACAATTTGCCCCCTCTAAGGACACGTGCGCCTCATCTCCCAAATGGAAAGGGCCAAATGAAGGGCATGTCTTTACAGGAGAAAGAGAGAATGCCAAAGAGGAAAGCGATCCCAGTTGTCCTCTTTTGCCCAGATCCCACGTAAACCCTGACCCTAGAGAAGCAAAACGTTGCATCCGCTTGAACAAGAGGTCAGAACGCAGTCGCCAGCAGAACAACATTTTGTGAAGCAGATATGGAAATAGTCCATTAAGGATTAGATGAGCTTTGACTCAGTGATCGG
>NW_015217674.1:0-1559 GCF_001447785.1 Gekko japonicus | reverse complement strand
CTGCTGCCCCCTCCCAAGCCTGAACAGGTGGCTGCCAGGCTCTCGTGGAAGCTGATACTGCTGCCACAAGTCTGTCCAGGAAACTGCTGCTGCTGTCAAACCACCAGCCTCCATTCAGGCTGGTGCTGCTGCAGCCAGCACTGCAGAGCGACCACGTGGCCGTGGCCCCTTCCCTTGCTGGCAAGTGGAAATCTCTACAAATGCCGAAGGGCAATCCTGTTTAGTGGCAACATCTTCTAATGCTTCTGCAGGGAAGACAGCCCTTCACAGACAACAAGGTGCCATAACAATGGTCAATCCTAGAGATTTTGGGAGATAATTTACTGTTGTTACGTTCTGTTAGTAAAAGAGGAAACACAATAAAATAAACCTTCTTTACCTCATGGACCTATATTTGGCAGTGGATTTAGTAGAGTAAAGTAAAAGGAGGGTCTGGGTGGTGAGGTGGTTCACAACTCTCCAGCCAAAGGGCTTGCCATTGGTAATGCCGTACAAAACAAGAGAACAAGAGAATAGCTGTGATTGTGATAATAGCATATTTGATTTTGTACCACATTGGAGGACACCACATATGTATGTGAAGTCTGAAGATGCACCAGTATGTGTCAGAAAACTCCTGTAAAAGAGTTGCAAAACTCCTATGTCCAGAAAATTCCACCTGCATTCAATTCACAGACTCAGTCGAAGAACTCAGTGCTATGGCTATGCAGTTAACATTTGCATTTTAAAATATTGGTGAGGAAGCACTGGCAATGGACCCTTCTTTTATGTTCTCTGCCACTGTCCTGCATCTGAAAAGGAATAAGAGCAGCAATACTAGGGATAGGGATGTTTGAGACCAACTGAATTTTCTATATATTGGATAGCAGCACTCTTTAAAGGTTTCCCCTTCTTTTCTGACAGCTGCTACTGCTGTGAAGATGAGAAGTACCAGGTCTTAGAAGACTTAAAAGACTGTGAAGGGGTGCACAGAGAATTTAGTCAACTTAAGCCTGTATGATTTGATTAAAAATATAAGGACCAAACTGGATCAAACTCAGGATCTGAAGGCATCAACATCAAGTTTCCAACAACAGCCATCCAGATCCTTCTGGAAAGCCAATAAGTAGCAGCCTTTCCCTTTTGTTTGTCTCCAGTATCTGGTATTCAGAGGTAGAGAGTGTGTTATTTCAAAAATACTGGAAAGGGACCAGAATCTTCATTTATCCTCTTATATGAGCTATGTAGATCATGAATAAATATTGAATTCCATGGTGCTCTGACAGTTTTCTCCAGTTCAGTATTTTGGCTACAAGGATGAAGAGCTAAAACTTCTCAGCTTATTGTTTTATGGAGCATCTCAAATAAGAAAGTGCTGTGCTCTGAGATCTGGCTCAATCTGCCATACCACATCATGTCACTGAATTCTGAGCTCGTACGGAGTACAACGGAACATGGCCCGTCAACCTACCAGATGACATGACAGAGAAAAACAGTTTCATTCTAGCATAGCACAGGCTTTGGGGAGATTACATTCATAGCTATGGCTATCCTTTGTTAATACAGAAGATATTCAAAAA
>NW_015217673.1:0-1560 GCF_001447785.1 Gekko japonicus | reverse complement strand
AGGTGACTGGCTAATCCTGATTACTTTACTTTCTGCATAGTAGAGTTATGCTCAGAGGTTTCTGTTTGCTTTTTTGAAGTTCCTCCCCTCTGACCAGCAGTGCAGTGAATATATTGTTGAGATGTGTTTCTAGGGCTCCTGGTTTCAGTATTTATGTACATGATCCAGACCATTCATTTTTAGAAAAAAGAGAAATTCAGCGAACAAATGAGCTCTCAAAATGGCACTTCACCTGATTTACCAGAAGTTTTGTTTTGCAGGTTGCTAGCAAACAGCATGAGATGTTGAACCTGATGTGACATTGAAATATAAACATGGTTTATTTTTAATGGTTTCTCTGAAAATTATTATTCTCAGATAATACTTTAATTATTTTATTTTATTTCAACTGATTCTAAAGTGCAGACTGTCAAATAATATTGTTTTCTCTTCCTCTGATATGAAAATAAGATAATTGTTTGAGTAAAATAAAATCATGTACAACAATACCATGATTTTTTTTCCCTATTCATGAGCAATTTGGGCACTTGTTGGTAAACAATGAACATATTAGGAATATAAATTTGAGGGCAGTAGGTTTAATTTTGATTATAGCAAAAGAATGGAACAGAATATTGCACACTGTTGCAATATCAAATTCTATTACATTTACAGTAAAACATTGGCTAATAAATTAATTGCAATTGAAACATGGTTAAATAGTTCAGTTAGTATAAAGTAAGATATGAGAAAGAATGAATGTCAGTATAACTGTGAGGATGTGGGTTGGAGCCTAAAATTCCCTTCCACTAATGCTGCTTTCACATAGAGACCCCACCCACATGAAAAAAGGGGAAAGGGTAAAATCCCAGAGTAAAGGACAGCATCCAGAGACCTGGCTGACATTTTCTTACTGGAAGATGCACAAGTGAAGAATTTTCCATTCACTGAACTTAGTGAATAAGGAGGCATGTATTTCTTTCCCTCCTTTCGGGGCTGGGGGGGGGCAATGTGCTGGGAGAGTTTTTTAGGGGGCAGCACAGCTGCTGAGTGCTGGTTAGCTAGTGGATTGCTGTTCTTTTGAAGGGGTCATGCTGCATTAGAGGTAGAAGCAGTAGTGGTACCAGTAACAATAACCTGGTATTTATCTAGTTCATGCCAAAGATTAAAACTGGTGCTTCTTATATGTTACGAATCCTTTCAACGTTCTTATATGATTTGCCTGTATTTTTAACCCTAGATCAAGTAACAAGGATGTTGTCCTGTGAACTCTTGAAATTCTATGTCATATACCCATCATACCTAGAAGCTTCAATAAATATATGAAGCTCTCACAAAAGGATACCTCTGTGCGCACAGATTCATAGCTGTTTCACAAAAGAATGCTATGCTCACACAGTGTTCCTGTTTGTGCTTATATTAGGCTTAAAAGTGTATCATTCAAAAAGTGAGGCTGTAAATTACAGACAGAGATGAAACAGGACAATAGGTAATTATCTAACCAAAACATAGTTTCACAGTAATGAATGATTTTAATCAGTCTAGGATGTTTAAAATATGCTTTTGATGGAGAGAGATTAT
>NW_015217672.1:0-1560 GCF_001447785.1 Gekko japonicus | reverse complement strand
TATTTTTAATACTGTTCTGCGTAAAAGAACTCCTTGACATGCTAGCTTACTTCTTGCAGTGATTGCAGCTATCTGCATAGTCAGTCTAGGAATATTTAGTTCCTAGAACGTCATGTGATTACATATAAAGCTGTCCATATTGGGGAAGGGGCACTGAATGCATGAGAATGACAGGGAAAACTCCCCCATGGGATGGCTCTCGCCTTCCATGCAACTGTATAAACTTGACCTCCGAATGCCTGGAACAAAGCTTCTAGAATCAATCAGTTCCATTTTGTGGCATATGATATAGTGGCCCAGGGTGGGATGGGCATCCACATCTGGCATATCCATCAAGTGGGGGCTGGCTGGGAATCACGTTGCGCATCCAAGATGAGCAGTGTCCCCTGAATGTGGGGTGTCTTTGACTGGTTCGGTCTAACTGTGAAAAGTACTCGGGTCCTTCCCCGCTTGGTAGGAAGAAAAGCATGGCTGTAGGCGAACCACTCAACACCCCGGGGGGGGGGGAGATAAGGTTTATGTACTCGCCGTTGTAAAAACCTGTCTGACTGATACTGTACAGAAATCCCATTGGAAGTTTTTTCCAGCTTCCAACCTGTCTTTTCTCCTTCATAATGATAAATGGCTCAGAAAGACAGCTTCTAATCTTCAGACTGGCCGCTTGTCTTGGAACGCCAGGAAGGCAGAATCCGTTTACATGCAGAACAGAACCTCTGCCTTATTGACACTTTAATCCCTATGACTTGCCAGCCTCGTCGGAAGGAACTTTGGCCAATGGGTTTTTAGACCTTGAGGAGGACAGGGGCCGTGGTGCCTTCAGGTCACCTGCTCCAGCTGGATTGATGACCCATCCTGGCATCCATTTTGTTCCTCCCAGAGTCTCTTGGTTAGTCTCACCTTTTTGGGGGGTTTTCCCCTCTGGATGAACCAGCCTGTGCTGGTTCCTATTATTTCCTGATGCACATTTGCAAGTTCATCACCTTCCTAAGATGCCTCCTGATTGATTCCTTATGGTTCATGGAGAACCCGCTCTGTATTTTCAAGCTGAAACAGAACAACGTGGGGAGTTCCCAGCATCTTTCTTCTGTGGGCCGTACGGCTGTCGTCGTTTGCAGATATTACTTGAGGCTACGTGTGTTTGAGCATCGGGCTTTGTGTTGTTGTTGTTTTTATGAGGGTGCTTTATGAAAGAACTTGGAATGCTGTAAAACACTTCTGCTGCGCACATGATCCCCTTCAGGGAAAAATCGGGTGCAATGAAAACAAGCTAATTGGACATTAGTGGAGGCATTTTGCTCCGCGTTAGAGATGAGGTGACACTCCCCTTTATGCTTCAGATCAACAGCGCTCAAGATTTTGTTTTGTAAAAGTATTTATTATCCAGTTCATATATCATGGCAACCCGCGGCTTGTGTCAGATGCAGAACCAAAACTAAGCTTAGAGCTTCCAAACATACAACAGGCAAGACTTGGTTTAAAACTGCTTCACAGCAGACAGCTTGGTACATTCATTCTATGGCAAAAGATCATTGGGAGGTGAAACAAAGGCCATTCTGATGG
>NW_015217671.1:0-1560 GCF_001447785.1 Gekko japonicus | reverse complement strand
TTCCCTGCAAGAAAAGACTAAATGCTTTGGGGCTTTGCAGTTTAAAGACAAACAAGGGGGCAGGGAGATAACGTTGTGCACATTGTGAAGAAAGTGGAAACAAAGAGAAGTTTCTCTTCCTCTCTCATACTCAATGAAACTAATGGTAAGTAGCTTCTGGACATACAAAAGGAAACACTTCTTCGTGTGATGCATAATTAACTTATGGAATGTACTGCAACATGTAGTGAAGCTGGCTATCATAGATAGCTGAAAAAGAGATTAGACAATTTCATGAAAAATATGCCCATATGTTAACCATAATAGCTAAACCATAATGGCAGTATAGCCCTGAATACCAGTTACTGTGGAAACAACAGAGGAGGCTTCGACCCTGCTTGTTAACCTTGTGGGGCATCTCCTTGGTGTCACTGTGGGACTTGTTGCTCTTTGGTTGATGCTTCAAAGTTCTTCTTAAAATAATTCACAGGAGTACAGTGTTGGGAGTTAGGGCAGCCTTTATTAAAATATTCACACAAAAAAAACTGTTTAGAGGGAGGGTGTTTTTGGAAATTGCCGTGATTTTTAAGCAGAACCTGGATATACAGGATTTATTTGTGCTCAGGGTCAGCACAAATACGCAAGCAAACCCAAGTAGTTGCTTAGGACAAGAATACTGGTACTTCTAAAAATAAAGCAGTGTGCAATCCTGGGACCATGGGCAGGATCAGTCTCCCTAGTCCATACATTTAGTTGAATAACTGGCTGGGTGGTGTGTGTGTAATCTTTATACAGAACTATGCATAGATTTTACTCTTAAGTGCTTGCTTATGACATTTTGACCCTGTAGGTAAAACAGAGATGTATTAAAATTAATCTAAAATAGGCAGACATGTCAGAAGATGTGCAATCCTTCGCGTTCCTAAAATTTCCAATGTTTTAATTAGAGTTGAACGAATAATTTACAGTGCATAATTTACTGGAGGAATCCAGCCCTCTTTTTGCTTGTGTGCTTGTGTAAGAACTGTGAGCAGATTGCAATTCCTTCCAGAGTGCTCATTATTCAAATTTAATCCTCAATATTTTTTTAACGGTGTGGTTTGATTGCAAACAGTTTGTTGTGACTGTTCTGTGTCTGATATTTGGTTAGCTGTCAGCAGCTATATGAGATACAAAGTATTACTTCATTTTCCTAATTAGATGAATAGGCCTCTTATGCTGTGGATAAGGTTTACAAGGTGCTGCAAAGGAAAGACCGCTGGGCTTTAAAAGGAAAAGAAAAGAGAGAAACAAAATGACTAAATTTTGGAGTCATTTGCTCTGATCCAGTGATTTGTTACGAGTATTGGTGGTCTGAGACAAGCACAAACCTTCCCTGTCTGGAAAGGTCACCCCATTCATTTGGAGAAAAATAACACTAGATATCCCCAGCTCTTCCCTACATACAGTGCCGGTTCTTGTTTTCTTGCTCCTGTCTCTAGGAAAATCAAAGCCTCCCACTTTGGTTTTGGAAAGAGTAAGAATATCTTTTTTAAAAGGTATTGGCATACATGTGTGTTTACTAGCACACAGTTGGCGCCA
>NW_015217670.1:0-1560 GCF_001447785.1 Gekko japonicus | reverse complement strand
TGCCTAATGTTCAAAGTTCAAAGGCCCCAAACTACCACCCCTTACCCACACCCAAAAATGATTTTATATGGGTCAGCTTGACATGTAGAAGACCACAATATTGTAGAAGAACACAATAGCAGACTCTCATAAAAAGATCTTCAGCCAAATAAAACTTGCTACGACCCTGGGGCAGATTAATCAAAGCTACTGAATAATACTTTCCTTTCAAAAGCCTAAAGCATTTAGTCTGTACAACCATCACCAAGCAAAGGGTCACTTGAAGACTGAAATTGCACATTTTTAGAATCCTGGCATCAGTTGTTTTAGCTGAAGTTCAAGTGTATGGTTTACAAGCAGCAAGACAGCAGTAAGTCCGGCCCCTGTGTCATGGTTCCTGCCATTTTACTGCCATTCAACTCACACCAGCTTATATTTAAGGCCAGTTAAATTTAGCAATATCCAAATCCCACTTGAGCATTTTGCTGGCTACTAGCAGGTGCATTTTCAAAGCACTCAAAAGGGCCTTAGCTGTTGCACAGTGAAAACTTATTTCCAGATGTTCACTGTAATGATTTCTAAGCTGCATCCATACATTAAGCCTTATGTGATATCTTACCACTGGCCTTTATAGCCTAATGGAACAAGAAGTGTGGAAGTAGTCAGTTGCTTGTTTATTAATGACAGGGTTGTTCTTCTTAATATTCTGTCCATGTTCCAGTTCACAGGAAGGATGAATGATGTAGGCTGTTCCTTGGAGGTTTTGCTTTGATGATTCTTGCTTCCTCTGTTCAAATCAAGGAGAGATACAATAAAAGCTTCATTTAGATTTGATAGTCATGTTGCAAGGTATGGATGTCTCATATATTTCTCCTCCCATTTCTAGTTTCTGACAAACATTTGTCTTGCTACAGAGATTTATTTTTTGAATCAAGATTTTATGACTTTACGTGCTGAGCAATATGCTGAGCAAGATACCTGTACAACACAGGATTTGCACAAGTAAGCTAGAGTTCTCACATTTTTGCACTTCACGTTCTCTTTCAGTGTTTCATTCATCCATTTCAGATTTTCTCATCCCCTGCTCACAATTATGTTTGTATTTGCACCTCTAAATTTCCATTGTTCATATGCAGCTAAGGGCAACTTTGTACATTTTTACAAGTGTAAGTTGCAAGCTCAAATTGCTCATCTGCTTAAACTCACATTGCTGAGAAGCATATCTTTTGATAGATGATACAAATTACAGGACCATTTGCTGAACCAGCTAAGGATATAACATTCCAAAGAATTTACACATATTATTAAAATTAGTTCAAGAACACTGCAGAGAACTGAGATTGGTCCCCTCTCATTGAAATACATTTGCTTGAGGTAAATGTTTTGAAAAAGTTGTGTAAGTACTTCATACGTTGCCATTTTCATTTGGTATATAATGTGCACCAATATGTAATTTGTGAAGCCGATCTTATATAGGCCAGCAATACTGTGCTAGTCTTAATGACAATTATAAGACCAGTTTATTTATAATGAACAAAATGCTGCTCAATTTTTAGGGTATACACACACACACACACACAC
>NW_015217669.1:0-1562 GCF_001447785.1 Gekko japonicus | reverse complement strand
CCGTGCGAGAAAAGGAGGCAAAAGGAAATGAAACCGCGGCAGAGGAGCTTCAGTGCAGACACAGGCTGGAGAGACCCTTTCTGTCGCCCTCTCTTAAAAAAAAAGACACACGAGCTTTAGCATAACTGCAGAGTTTAATAAATAGCCCACAAAATTAATTAGACAACTCTAAATTCAAAATAAAAGTTCTTTTAAAAAAACAAATCACATTTCATCAAAAACTAAAAAGTACACACATAGAAATCAACAGTCAAGTGGAGAAGGCCCTGACCCTAATTTTTCAGAGTATGGATTCGTCCAAGAGGGGCTGTTGTGTGGTGCCAGCCAGCCCCCCCCTCCCCCAGATCGTTTTCTTCAGTTGAAAAGTAGTAATCTAAAAAGTTAAAGGAAAAATAACAAGGCAAAGAAACAGGTTTCTGGCTTGGTGAACCTTATTAAAACTGATTGGGGGGGGTGTCGCAAGAAGGGAGGGGTCACGTTACCGCCTGGCCAGCAGGTGATTTCGGAGCCACTGTGGAAGCCTCACTGCCGCCATGGGGGTGCAGTTGTGCTCAAATATCACCTAACAAGCCAGAGTGTTCTCTCAAGGCGGGGGCCTGAAGATGTGGCTCCAGTTGACTGGAGAGTATGTAGAACCATGTGTCAGCCACAGCTGCTGTACTGGGGGGGCAGCTTTTCATTTCCCAGCTATCATTCAAGGGCTCCAAGTTCTGCCCACGAACCGACAGGGCCCACAGTGCTCACACTACACACTCCTTGCTGACTCTGCCCCCCTGAAACAAGGCAGTCTCCACCGCAATACCTCAAGGAAATGTATCTGGGACAGGGGGACACCCACCCAGTGTGATGCTAGAAGAAGGCCAGATGTGATGCTAAAGGCAGGATGGCACAGACAGTTGGCTCCGGTGCCAGGAAAGATGAGAACTTGGGTTGTGTGAGTTTGGCAAAGAGCAGTCTGTACATGCTCCGAGAAACAAAAGCTGGCTAAACTGGCAGAGCTATTTCCATGGGCAGCCTCCAGGTCCTTCAGAACAGCCACGTTTCTTCATTGGGCTCTGGTAGCTTTGGTCCTGTCAGTCTTGCACAAGTGATTAGGATTGGGGGGGGGGCAGGGAGAGAACGCAACATAAAAGAGTCCCACCTCCACCCATGGAAAGAGGCAGAGAAGATGGGAATAAGAAGGGCCACACCCACTGAAGAGAGCTGGGTAATAATCGGCTTTTCAGTACTTGTCCGCACTGGGCCAAAACACAATGAAATGCTTTTCTCCCCACCCCAAAACTTGCAGCACTTTTTTTCCTATACCCTGTTTTTCTTGTTCGGATGCAAGCAGTGGAATGTTGAGAACAACTCACGCTTCCACTGGGAAAGTTAAAGATCAGTTTTGGCTGGCAAAGACTGAAGAACAGGAGCTCAATATTGTACAATTTGACTGCAGCCACTGTCCTGGATCTTCAGCAAAGAAAGGTCTTTTCAAGCACATGTTATTCAAGGGTCCTTGTGAACTGGAGATGCTGGGGACCTGAACTCAGAACTTTCTGCACGCAAAATACGTTTGCTGC
>NW_015217668.1:0-1562 GCF_001447785.1 Gekko japonicus | reverse complement strand
AGAAATTATTGCAAGTATTTTCATATTTACACTTTACACTGTAGTCTTTACACTCTGAAATAAGTACAGATAAGACTTATCTCTTCTATGCCAGTCTTGTTTAGTAACAATAGCAAGCATTTGTTTTTTTACAATTCAGAAAACTGAAGGGTCTAGCAACCTAAAATTATATACAAACCCATAATTTCAATTATAAATGGTATCCAAGTTCATAGGAATGCATTGGATGTCTTGAATTTTTAGGTAAAGTTATGGCTAAATCAGCAATGTATTTGGACTAGCAGTCTATAAATCATAGTGGGGGGAGAAGAGTATTTTTTCTCTCAGGATTTCTTCCCCAAAGAAAAATATATTCTAAGACTTATAGAAGATCTAGAGAAACTGCATTTCATATTTGTGCTGACATATGTGACAGCTTTTCCCTTTGCAGATGGTAGAATGGAAGCTGACACAACCATTTGCATCTTAGAATTAATATCAAAATATCCCCCATCGTACATTAGTGCTGTCTAATATGTGGCACTAAATCACTGCTTTGTTTTCATTTACACTATGTTCTATTTCATAAAACTGCCTCTGGTGCTAGTACAGATGCTGTAAAAAGGAAAGTTATAAAACAATGACTAGAGAAGAGTTAAATAAATCTCACTTGTAATTTTTAATCCAAGCTTCTGAAATCTACCATGCTTACAGTATCACAGTAAACGCTTAAATGAAACATTCTAGCATTGAATACATATTTCTAATACATATAATACTCCAACTACATTTGGTTCTGGAGGGAAGAGGATGAGGAAAAGGACAAAAACATCACTAATTTATCTGAGTAACATGTCAAATGATTAATATTACTTCTAACAACAAACTGGAGAATCCCATAGTTATCAGTAGGGCAGTGAATAAGAGCCAGCAACAGACAAGGTTGGTCTGACAAGGATCTTGTGCCTACTCTTTGCCTTTCTGAGGACATGAAACATATGGAAGAGAAGATTTTTAAAAATCCTCCCTCCTTTCACTGCACTGCACAAGTAGGTCTGAAGCTAGTGGAGCAACTTTCTGCTCACCGAGGACTGAACTTCAGTCCTCAGTCCTCCATGACAATTTCATGAGTACTACATTTCTGAAGACAAGATGAGCAGGATGCAATGCAACCAGCCATGACCCTCTGTCTCCAACTATTCCACCATGGAAGGATGAGATTTTCCAACTGCCTTTCTCCTAATGTGTCCAGGGTGCCCAGCTGGTACAATTGTTAATATTCTCATCCCTCTTACAGCTGTTCGTTGTTTACTATTGGCATTAAGAAATCAAATGCTTCATATCTGTACACACACAGGTTACATATTTTGAAAACACACAGCATAAAGTACATTGTATTTTACACACCACACTGCATTTAACATTTAGGGTTTTTTTCACTGAACCAAGCATGAAAATTTCTTTTGCAAACATTCCAATTATATGTTCTGTTTCAAAATTTATTTTTATTGATTTTTAAAGGAAACACTAAATTCTGTTGCATCTTTTAAAGTAATTTTTTTTAAAAAATAAAGGTGTGTATA
>NW_015217667.1:0-1562 GCF_001447785.1 Gekko japonicus | reverse complement strand
ATTGCCAACACCACCTACCGGCTTCAGTGGTGGGATTTCACCAAATTTGACTTACCTGAAATAAGCAATGGTAAGCTAGAAAGGGAGCTAGTACCTTCCCCAAATTTCAGATGCAACTTTTTATGCAGGAGGAGAGAAGATTGCTGTGCACGTAGTTAATACCATTTGGATCTCAGTCTATACGTTTCCCATGAAGTTTTGAGATAAAGGGGTGAACCTCTCTCACAGGCCATCCTTTTACTGTAGCTGTTATTTTTCAGTCTCTGCTTTTGCTTTGGTATCTTTGGAGGAGCTGGGGCACTGATCTTTCTTCTTTCCTAGAGTTTTATATACATTAAGGACAAAGGGGGAGTGAGAGGGCACCATAGTGCCAAATAGCCAGTCAGATTTGCCTCAGTGATAACATCACTCAAAGCCACTGTTTTGCCCTCAGTTTAAATTACCTGTAGTGTAAAGAGAGAAGGGAAGGAAACAGCTTTGTTACCAAGGCAACTGCACTTATACAACAGTGGGAATGTTCTTAGTCTTACCAAGTGTTGGTTTCATTCCATATCACGGCAAGATGGGCATTGTCCCATGTGGACTGTAATACAAAAAAGTAGACCTTGTAAGAAAAGTCAGCCCTCCTTTAATTTAAAGGGTAGATGACTTTTAATAAATATGTTATCTTCCTACTTCTCAGGGAGGTTTTTCTTAACTCTTCATGGCAGTTAACACTGTAGCATCTTGTGTGCTTGCCTTCACACCTGAATTGCTGTATGCAAGAACCTTGGTTGCTTGAATAAGTCTAGAGTGCAGAGTAGTCAGTACTTCTGGTGAGAAGAGAGATTTTCACCATCATCATAATACTCTATAACACAGTTTAGGGTCACAAGGAAAATTTTCTTCCCTTTTGGTTTCGGTTCATTTTATGCTTTTCTGTATCATTTTAGAGCTATGTTAAAGCCGCTCTTAATAGGCTCAACATGCTTTCTAAAAATAAGTTATTGATCTTTCTGCAGGCTGTTTATAAATTATAAGTTCCAAACCACAGGAAAATAATTTGCTTCTTGAAGTACCATTTCATGTTTTTAACTCTTTGTTTTCAGGACATGTCTACTAAAAATAATTGAGGCGTGACTAAATTTGGATGTACACAGTTTTTAATAAAGTGTTACTACAATCTACACCATGTGTCTCATGATGCCTCACACTGGTTGATTCCCTTTTGGGCATTAGTAAGAGACTTGTAGCTAGATATGCAGTAGAGGTTTGGAATCAAACTAAGAAAAAGCTCAGAAGACAAGAATGACAAATGGACATTAAACAAGTACAAAATGTTTACAGGCTGCTCCCCTTTGCAGTTTAGGGATCGGAGAGGTTAGATTTTATTCTTCAAGTGCCTACTCTTCTTTTTGCTTGCCTTCATTTTATTTAAGCTTGAAATTTATGTTATATTTTATCCCTTGTCATGCTCAGCATTTCCTCTAGGTATTACAGGTTGTCAGAAAATCAGATGTCAGACATAAAACTGATTTATAGAACTAGGTCACACAGCTTTTGCTTCCTTTGCCAGCCTACAT
>NW_015217666.1:0-1562 GCF_001447785.1 Gekko japonicus | reverse complement strand
CCTTAAGGTTAATACAGGAAAAACTTTATTATACCCGATCAATATTAAAGCTATAACGAAAGCTTATATTTGCTCTCATTTTAAATATAAATGGGTTACTACATCTTTTAAATACCTTGGCGTGCACATCCCTTTAGACCTAACTCAATTGTTAAAATTGAACCACTTATCCATTTCTACTCAAATCTCAGCTTTAATGAAAAAATGGTCTGAACGATGTTTCACCTTACTGGAACGCATCAAAGTAATTAAAGCCCTGATCCTCCCAAAACTGACCTTCATTTTTAGAGCTTTACCGATAACGGTTCCAAACTCCTTGCTACGGAAGTGGCAATCTGAAATTAATAACTTTATATGGAACTATAAGAAACCGCGAATAAATTTTCAAACTATTACTCGGTTAAAAAAACACGGAGGCTTAGCGGTGCCAAATATTCATCTTTATTACGATTCTATAGTACTAGCTAATTTAATCAAACAGTATCGCAATATGTACAACGCAGACTGGAAGGTCATAGAAGACTGTTATTTTCCAACAAAATCATTTCAAGAATCTTTGTGGAATTTTAACCGATATTGTTGCTTTAGGAAGGTTAACAATCCTTTTATTCCAGCCACGTTTAAGGTATGGAGTAAATATCATAAATTGCTGGCTCCTTCTATATCATTATTGTCGACCTTTACTGGACAATCCTGGTTCAAACCAGCAAGACTGCCTGATTCATTTAGGTCCTGGAAGAAATTAAAGTTGACAAGATTCACAGACATTTTAGTGCATGGTCAGTTTAAATCAAAATCTCATCTTGAAGGTTCGTCTGGCCTAGTAATTCCGTGGTTCGAGTATTTTCAAGTTAGGCATCTTGTCTCTTCTTCCAGATGCTTTAGAATACGCTTGAAACTCTCTGATTTTGAACGTCTTTTAAACAATGATTCAGCATCCACTAGGGGATTAATCTCTATTATATACTCTTTATTATCACAACTCAAAAAAACTCCTTTACTGAACTATCAAAAAACATGGCATAAAGATCTGGCTCAAGAATTAAACTCTGACCAATGGGATCAAATCTGGAGTTCTTCAGCATTAAATTCCCCATGTTTAAATATCCAACTTCAATCCTACAAATTCATGGCCCGATGGTACAAGACTCCACTCCAATTATCATATATTTCTAAATCTATTTCACCCAATTGTTGGAAGGGCTGTGGACACATTGGCTCCTATTTTCATTTATGGTGGTCCTGCCCAGTTGTACATCAATTCTGGCACCACATTGTTAAAGAAATTAATAATATCACATCACTGTCAATTCCCGTTTCTCCAACTGTTATATTATTGAACTTGTGGGAAAACATTCAAATTCCTAAATACCTCCAGGATTTAATAGTTACATTACTAGTTGCTGCTAAAACGATTCTGGCTTCTAAATGGAAATCTGATACTATTCCTACCATGCATGAATGGTATAATAAATCTTGGAACTATTTTGTGTTCGACAAAATATCTGTGGAATTAGACCATCCGGAATCGGAACGACGGAAACTTTTCTTTGTTAAGAAAT
>NW_015217665.1:0-1562 GCF_001447785.1 Gekko japonicus | reverse complement strand
TGAAAACACTATGAGATCGCCATAAGTCAGCTGTGTACTTTCCACCACCAAAAAGAAGGCACATGCCCTCTGCAGGCTTCCAAAAAAACCACACTCCCACCAGATTCCCAACCTACCGGTGCTTTTTATTTGCCTCGTTAGCATCCTCTACTTGTTGCTGAAGTCTTCCCAGTTTGTTCTTTAGGAGACCGTTGTCTTCTAACACCCTGTGGAGCTCAATTCTGTATTGCAGAACAGAACATTGAAAGAGTGAGTTTGAAGGTGTAGAAGGATCAGAATGGCAGATTTTCAGCCATCCTCAGGCAACAGCTAGAAGAGCTGCCGATCCTCCCTTGAAACACAACGTCTGGAAACAGCCGGTTGTGTCAACCAGCCTGGCTAAAAACAAACAGTAGTTCACTACAGATTTATTTTTTAATTAAATCTTATTATTGTGCATAACACTTTTGAAGAAGTTGCTCCAGGTATGCCTTTACCCTCCATGCACAGTCACCCTTTCAAGTTCAGAATATTTTTGATCAACAGATTTTAACCTGCAGACTGTGATTCTATTTCAGGTTTCCCACAAGTGCATAAGCAGCACACTCTTACCATTTGCCCACAATGTTCAGACTGCAAATGAAGTCTACAGCCTCTTCTCGCTATACTCTATCCAACAAGTCTGGAGAGTTCTACAGGACTCTCAAAAGTTTTCATGACAATACCATGGTAGTAAATTTAACCCAGAAGTCCAAATAAGCCCCATGTGAGCAAAGATGCCCACGCTCTTCTGCAGCAGGGAATGCCTTCATGCAGTTGTGCACCTGAAGCATTCCCTAGCACAAAGGGCATCAGTTACACATATCCAGATGTTCAGAAATGGGAGCTTGGCTCAGTCATTCAAACTCTATAAAGAACTGTCTTTGGGGAGAATGTTAATCTATACTGTAAAACATAATATGAGAACAAGCCTGTTGCAGAAGTTGGTATTTAACTGTAGTAAAATCCTTTGTTTTTTATTTATTGTTTTTTATTATTAAAATATGTATTTTCTTATTAAAATCAAACTTGTGACTGTGACTTATCATTAAAGAACATTATCTCTGAAATGGCACCCTGTTGCAACTAATCGTCTTCATTGCAACACTAAGACACAGCATGGGAAACATTAGGGATACTGGGTCACAGGATTATGACTGAAAAAGTTCAGTTAGAGGAGCTGAACCCTGCTATATGCCTATATTTGCTTACTGATCAATTCACTATGTTCTGAGCAGTAGAAAGGAGTAAGACTTGCTAAGTGCTGGGTCAGCTTAACTAATTTCAGCTCTGAATTTTCACTTGACAGTCACATGGATGTGGGATTTATGCTCATTTTGACTACATCTTAGAAGTCAGACCCACTGCTCTCTTTGGCTTTCTTTTTTGGCGCATCTTCCAGCTTCTTGCTGGAGAGATTTCATGTGTGTCTTATTCTTTATCTCTTCTAGCTCTGCTTCTGCGTCTGCTCTTCTGCTTCCTGTGGCATCAGCTTCATTTGACCCTGGATGTTCTCCTCTTGGTGCTGTAAGGACACAGCCTCC
>NW_015217664.1:0-1563 GCF_001447785.1 Gekko japonicus | reverse complement strand
ATTAAAACATTTATACCCTGCCTTTCCTTATTGTTCAAGGCAGCATACAACAATAGTTAAAAGAAAAATGAGTTTGTTAAACCCATTAGACACATGTCCCTGAATCCTAATCCTTGTGTGTTTCTTCCTCCCACCTGTGCTCAGGTAAAAATTATTAAGTAATAAAAATAATAATTAAATATGCCCTAAACCGACCTCCATCACAAATTGGAAGGCATTCTGCAAGGCAGGTAAATGTTACAAATAGAATTGCTTCCCTTAGGCCGAGTGCAGCTTTGCAGCAAGCAAGATTTCAGTATTGTGTGTATCTGGCTATAATGGGCTCAGTGTAAACACATAAGAAGCTTCAAGGGAAAAACATATGTCAAATGAATGCTATGCAAAGAAGTTTTAGGAAATCAACCTTAAATCTTTTTTTAACCTTTCCTATAAACCTTTTCAAGCCAGTTTGATTCTCATTGGCTTTACCCTCCTGATAGTTGTGGATTGCCTCCTATAGGAAGTTTATCTGCAGACTTTCTGTATTCAGATATCAGAAACCTAGCTTGTCATACTCACATGCTTCCTTCCCCTTTTGTACAGAATGAGATGCAAATCACCAGTTAGTGGTGACATGCAAATGTTCATTCCTGGGGCAATTGAGATTTGCTTCCCCCCCACAAATTGAAGTTTTAAGACTTCAGATACCAGCAAGTCTTCAGTTATACTCCACACTTGTGATGGGAGGAAGGGAGTGAAAAGAAGACAGTGAATATGCAAACATGACAAGAAACCATCTAAATATAGCTTGCTTTGTGATGGGAACAAACCTTGGATGTTCTCTGACTCATGTTCTTCTTGCCCTTCTTTTCTCATGAGCAGTTGGAAAATTGAAGGTTTCCCAGTTCTAAACAATCCATGATTTGTTATGATGTCTGAATTGTGGCAAACAATAAAATGTAGTTAGTGGCATTGCTTACAAATAGTTTTATCCTGTTTTGTGGGCAAGATCAGTTTGTTTGCCACCATTCAGGCTTCACAACTAATTGTGGTTTGTCCTCACCTGTGTACAAAGGTGAGTGAGAGGTTCAAGAAACTCTTGAGCCTGATTCATTCTGAATGCAAAAGTTACCTGAATAATATTCTTTGCTTTTCTCATACAAAGCAACTGTCAGTGTAAAATAATAATAATGTGTTGGCTGTATCTTCTGTGTTCATAGTTTTTGTTTGCTGGAAGGTGAACTTCTATGTCTCTTTAATAGTACTAAGCAGTCACTGTAGCAAGCAGAATCACTTCATAAATTTTAATATGCTTAAATGAAATCAGATAGTAGTGCAATTTGCTACAGGACTTGTATCCTGCTACCTCATTGATGGCTGGAATGGAACGGAGCTTATTTCCAAGAGAGTGCTCTTAGGATCAAAGTTGTGCAACCTCATAATAGGAATATAGGAGCAGTTGTGCTGGATGAGGCCAATGCTCCCTCTAGCCCAGTGTCATGTTTCATATAGTAACCAATCAGATGTCCCTAGAAAACCCACAAGGATGGCACAGAAGCTATAGTCTCCCCATTATTCCTGCCC
>NW_015217663.1:0-1563 GCF_001447785.1 Gekko japonicus | reverse complement strand
CATAACCATTTGTTGCTGAATAAAGAATTAATTAGCAGTAGGCACTTGGAATTCAAATTCCAGCCATTCAAACTCTGGATCAGCTTTTCCCCTTTCCTGCTTTCATCATTCCTTCCAGCCCCCAACTTGGTTCTTATTTTTCTTGCCTGCCCACTTCTCCCCCTACATCAAGCTTCAGAATTAAACTGGCAGCTGAAATCTCATGAGGAAAACTCATGCTACTTTAGCATTTAAAAACTTTTTAAAAAAGAGATCAAATAAGTTTTTAAAAGTTTTTAAATGCTGAAGTAGCTTGAGATCCCCCTTGAACACACAGGGTTCCCCCCAGATTTGTAGCAGCATCTTCCATGTCTGTTCCTTGCCCCATTGTGCAGATTTTTTGATCTAAATTTTGAGGCTGTATTCAGAATTAGAGATGTAGGCTGCTTCCACGCAGTAATGGCTCTTTTTGTCGCTTTCATTGCCACTGCAAATGAATATCTACATGGCAGGGTTTTTTTCTGCAATTTTCTTGCATCAGCTCCCATGGCCACCATTCTCAACCACCACTGGAGGGCTTTTCAAGTTGCTTTTTTTTAGACATTGGAAACTGACATGATAAACAAAACATTAGCTGGATGGACACCAATCTGGAACAAAACCTTAGTATGGAAGCAGCTATAGATGACATGCTGAGCTGTGTGCAGAGAATTTAGGAAGGATTCTACTCGAAGGCCTGCTTCCTGTCCAGAAAACCTAAACTAAACCCATCCGTCTTCATGATATGTCCAATTATGTGCTAAAGTGAACAACAAGAGGTGCTGCTCCTTTTCTGTACATCCAGAATGTAGTTGGTGGGTGGTGTAACTGGTAGATGGGTAGATGGGTAGAGTGAGTGCATCCTTACTGGATCTGGATCTTTCAGCAGTCTTTGGTATCATCAGCCATGTTATCATTCTGAATTGTTTGACTCTGGGCGGCACTCTGTAGATACTAGGTTTTCTTTGCTGGAAACATGACTGATATGGGGTAGATGTTGTACATTCATTGGATGGGGCTGCACTGTCCTTGAAAATACAGATGTGCAGCTTGAGTGCATTTCTGGATTTTCAGCTACTCCCAATGGCCTGGCAGTAGCAGTGGTGAGAATCACCTTTAACAGAGTTTAGCTGGTTGACTAGCTGTGATACTCCCTGGGTTGGAAGAATCAGGCAGTTACTCATTCCTGGTGATATCTATATTGCACTACTGTGACCTGCTTTATGTGCCTTTGAAGAATATTTGGAAATGACAGATGGCTCATGATTCCACAGCCAGAGTTTTAGTAGGAGAACATATGCTGTTTCATTTAGACTGGTTGCCTGTTAGTTTCTAAGACTAATCTAAAGTGTTGGTTGTAAACTTTAAAGCCCTTAATGGCCCAGGGGCATAATGTCTCACTTTTTCCCAAGTAGGCCTATTCAGGTACTGGAGTCTTTTTCAGAGACCCCACTCTGTGTGTCCCACCAACTTGAGAGAGATGGTCTTCTCAGGTCACTCCACAACTCTGGAATGTCCTCCTGTCATGATCTGGGCTGTGCCACT
>NW_015217662.1:0-1563 GCF_001447785.1 Gekko japonicus | reverse complement strand
TCCCATCCAAGGATTTGCCAGAGTCGACCATGCTCGGCTTTTGAGGCCTGATGAGATCCAGCTAGCAGGTCAGAGCTTTTAAATCAGATTTAGGAAATAAACATTGAGAAGAATACCTTTCTCTTCAAAAGGAGCTGCATCAGGCTCCCTTCAGACATTACTCAGAAAATCCATATGTTGGTATTTTGGTCCCAACCATGGCAGAGTTTTGGTAAGCAGTTTATAAAAGGGCCTTTAAGGGGCCATGTAATGCAACTGATTCAGGGCTTCTAGCCAGTCAAGAGCAGCCGACACTTTCACGCTCCCCAACATTTCCACATTAAAATAGGTACTTTTTGGTGTCCTTATCAGGGCCGGCCCACTCATTAGGTGACCTAGACGTTTGCCTAGGGCGGGCCGACCATCAGGACTCCTTATTATCTCCTCTCATCAAGACTTTGGGTGCCCCATTGTACTACTATATATTCCAGAAAGTTCTTTTCTGCCTGCCAAATACGTAATTCTTTTATTCCACCACAGACCATTCTGCCCTTGTTTCAAAAGCTGATGGGGTAGCAAATGGACTGCAGTGCTCCCCTCATTTTTTTCCTTTCCGAACTTTATACCCTCCCTCTCCAAACAACCAACACAGCTAAGAACCTGTTAATAAACACCCCATTTTAAAAACTCAGCCCCTCCCCCAATATAGGTAGAGGACAATAGTCTGATCCAGATCTTTGAAATGACATATATAGAACAACGTTCTATATAAACACTCCCCACCCAGCTCAGAACACATGCAGAAAAGTGTTCTTCCACGGTTGCAGGATTATTACCACCGATAATTTCGCCAGCAACTTTCAAAAATACTCTTCCAGTTTGTCACCTCCATTTATCCTGATGCACCGTGAGACAAGAAAGATCAACAGTTCCATTTATCCTAAACTCAACAGGGCATTTCTAGGAGATGAGTTTTTTAAGCTCAACAGCTATTCAGTTATTACCCACTTCTGTAACGCAGAAATCTCGTTTTCCCATATGCTGTACGTGGAAAAACAGTAACAGTGGCGCTTACTCACAAGTAGATGCATAGGTAGGTTAGGGTCCAGCTTCCTGCTTAAAACGGAGTCTTTCTCGAGAAACACTGCCATTTCAGAGAAGTGTGTTTTTTAGGTGGCAAACAGGAAGCTCTTCTAGCATACAAATATCCTCCTGAATAAGGAGCTCAGGGAGCCAGATATGTTTATCGTACTTTAGCTCAGGATTGTCAGACAGCTTGGACATTTTAATGGAGAGGAGGGAGAGAAATCTCTTGAATAAATAACTAATAAACGTGGTGGACTAGGCGTCTTATTCGGCTTTTAAGAGGTCCGCATTCGCCTTGACAAACTGGGCCGTAGTCTTTGAAATGCTCGAATCCTTTTCTTTCAGTGACAGGAGAACTCCAGCCTTCCATTTACTGGGCTGTTGACTTGGCTAGATCTGTTCCGATTTGACCTGGAGATTTAATCCTGGTGTTGATTCAGGGCTGTCCTCTTCTCTCATCCAATTTAGGCAGCAGTGAAAGCCTGTATTGTTTTAGCC
>NW_015217661.1:0-1892 GCF_001447785.1 Gekko japonicus | reverse complement strand
CATGTATATGCAGTAAAGAAAAAAAGAAATATATGACATGGGAGACTCTGTTTCCGGAAACAGCTCTTGGTTTCCAAAATACAAAAGAGACCAATGGAAAGGACAGAGGTGGCCATTAGGGACGTCTGGAACCACAGCCCACTTTCAGAGGCTTCACGACTGACTTTTTGGTCCCAGCCCACAGGCTGAAGAATACTGCCCTAGTAAAAAGAGAAGAGAAAGCAGGCACTTACTGCCAATGCTCCCTCTAAGCTGTGGAGTCCTGAGAGCAAAAATTCTACTTTGTGAGCTACCAGCATCAAAGTTGTGAGCAAGCGATTTGGCTACTGCATAAATTAGTTTGCTCTGGAGCCCTCCTTCCTGAGCTAAGACAAAAATGTGTGAGCCGGAGGCTAAAAAACTGTGAGCTAGCTCACACTGACTCAGCTTAGAGGGAACACTACCGCCCACATCCAGTATCCTTCCCCTACTTGGCTATAGGCTTCAGCTGCTTAGGATTGCCAACCCTGGCTTGGGAAATTCTTGAAGATTTGGGGGCAGTGCCAGGGAAGGGCAGAATCTGGGGAGGAGAGGGAATTCAGAGGGGATGGGGTGCCATACAGTCCACCTTCCAAAGCTGCCATTTTATCCAGGGGAACCAATCTTTCGAGACTGGAGACCAGTGCCATCCATGAGATGCAGCCTGGGGATCTCCGGGAATCACCACTGATTTCCAGATGACAAGAGAATGTGCATCCCCTTCGAAGGAATGCAGGTGAGATAAATTGCATGTTCCCTCCAATGCAATTTGGATGTGCACTGAAACACAAATCCAAATGAGACTTCAAGTTCTTCATGCAGGAAGTGATATGGATTAGAGGGAGTCGTGGAGAAGGATAACCTCCACATGCAAAGGCTGGGTATGTCGGAATGCTACTGGCTTGGGGTTCATAGTGGGGGCAGCGGCACCTATTGTGTGATGTTTGTTCATTTCTCAGAAACATTTGGCTGGCCACTGTAGCAAATGGAATGCTGGACTAGACAGGTGCCAAGGTCATAGTCTGCCTAGGGTGCCAAAAACCTTGGCCAACCTTAGATGGGTCACCACCATACCAAGTAAATTAGGACTTCCGGGTCATCATACCAAAAAAGGTTGGGAACTGCTGATTTACAAAGTAGTAAAACTACTGGGGGGGTAAAGTGCAGGTCTAGGAGGTGGGGACCCAGGTTCAAATCCCCACTGTGGCATGGAAGCTCTCTCGATAATCTTGGACCCATCAGCCTAACCTACTGTGTGGATAAAAATAAGACCGTGTGTGTGTGTGTGTGTCGCTGTATGTTGTTCTGGGCACCTTGGAAGAAAGGGCTAATGCTGACAAGGGAGAGACGTTTCCTGCACATAACATTGCCACGAACAACGTTGCTGGATATCGGAGCCTTTTCTTGGTTTCTGACCCAGCCGAAGTGAGAACCTCTAAAGCACTACCAAGCGGCCTCCCAGTTAAAGATACAATAATAGCTCATTTCCTGATCATTAATCCAGACATCATGCAATCAGTCAAAAGGAATGCATTTTCCTCTGCAGCCCTTTCGGAGACTGCTGCCCTATTGTCACCAGTGCAAGGGACCCTTTGACTCAGCAGCCCATGTCTTTCTTTAATTAGAGCCTGTGATAACCAGTGGTCAGGCTCGGTTTGCCAGCCACCATCTATCATCGCGCCAGAGCTCCCTGGCATCAATCTTGAATGCAGAGACAGCTGGAAAGGGAGGACCTCTGGGACAAGGGAGGGCATCTTGTGCATAAATGGAAATGGCTGTGCGGTGGCCCTGGCCCGCCACAGCCGGGCTGAACATCGGCACGATTTCTGCTTTCCCAATTTAGTTCTGGTCCCCTGTTAAAAGCCGCAAGGGGG
>NW_015217660.1:0-1564 GCF_001447785.1 Gekko japonicus | reverse complement strand
ATGAGATTGGGCCAGCCTGCCCCATCCAGATCAGGGCAATATGGCATGCTGAGTTAGAAATGCTACTGAGGATATGTGCAAATACTGTTTTCCCTATCATTGTCTAAGCACAGAGAAGCTGTTTAAATAAACTCACTTTCCCTGTGAAGTCTGTGGTTTTACTGCAAACATCTCATGTTCTAATAAATAGAAGAAGGCCTTTTGGCTAAGCTCAAGTATAGTATCAGAAGCTCAGGCTCTGCTCTTCACCACATAAACAGTCTGTCCTCCTGTAAAACAAATTAGGAATGAAGGTTGGAGGTAGAAGCAGAGGCTCATGTCTTATCTCCTGTGATAGTAAAAAGCAAACACACATTGAAGAGATACAAGAGCAATCTTTATTATATTTAAAAGCACTACTGTTGTGGAGGGAGCCCATTATGCACAAGTCTGTCCATTCACTTGTAAAGCAGAGGGTTCTATCTTTAAAAAACAAAAACAAATATACAGGTGAGGGGAGCTAAATCATATTCCCATATCTTGAATATTTTTCCCTTCCTGATGAAATACAGAAAATAAACTAGAACAGGAGAAAACAATGTAAGATGCACAGTACAACAAAGTAAGATTTGAGAAGGAACAGGATTTAGCTCCCCTTCCCCATTAACTCCGTTTTGCAAAACAAAACAAAAAAACGGAAAAGACACATTTAATTTAAATTCCCAGGGAAGGTGGAACAAGCTGGTACACACATCAATTCAAATCTGCCGGTGTCTGCAGTGCAAATGATAAAGTTAGTTGCCTCTAAAATGAGGGCCCTTTATCCTACATGTGTGCAATTTGGTAGAGAGGATCTCTTGGGTCAGAGGTACAGTCCTCCCAATTTCACCCTAATTGAGCGTGGAGCCTTATATCTGGAAAAATGATTTCCACTGAAAGAAACAGAAATTGGGTTCATTTCCTACTACAACGAGCTTTAATTCTGATATTAAAGAACATGACTCCAGTTTTTAAATTGGCATATGACCTGCTTACTGGACCAGCTCCTGCTTTAGCAGAAAAAGAAAAGATCACCCAGGGAAGAAGTTAGTCTTTTTGGAGAGGCCAGTGCTGGTATTCCTTGTTTTCTGATTCCTTTGAAAATCATGCCCCATTTCCCCACAATGCATCTTTTGACCAATTCATCTCTTGCTACAGTGAGACATGATTACCTGCAGTTAGATCTCATGCTGTTCTGGTAATAAATAACAGAATTTGGTGGAGTGGGCTGTTTGTGGAGGATTGCTGCCCTATTAGAGTCTTGAAATATTTGCCTTTAAATATTCACCAGACACATTCTACTTTTCTTTATTTTATAATGCAAGATGCAGCTCTGGAAAAATCACATGAATGGCTAATCCTGAAGTAACATTGCACACGATTACTTTAAAATATGATTACGTAAAAAAGCTTATTCCTGAGCCCATTATATTGGAAGCAGCCCTTAATGTATCATAGAATTACAGAATCTCAAAAGTGATTTCATGGTCCAGGAGGGACAGGGCTACTAAGAGCTGCTCAAGTGATAACCATCTTTTAAACAAAT
>NW_015217659.1:0-1564 GCF_001447785.1 Gekko japonicus | reverse complement strand
AAAGGTCTGTTTGCACATGTGCAGAACTGCTTATTTACTAAGTGGGAGAAAATGGTGGTGAGGGAGCAGAAGTCTCAGGCTTTCCAAATGGCTTGATAGTTCAACAGATAGATCAGATGTCTGGAAATGCATGGTGAGACCAGTTAGATTAGAAAGTCAGGGGTGAAGATGAGTGGCTGACGACTGGAGAACATGAGACAGATGTGACTGTCTGGACATGCATGTAAAATCTGGTGGAGAGAAGCAATGACATTGGAGAAAATAGCTTGTCTGATCACAGCCACCGTGTTCCTCCTCCTTCCCTTGGACTATCTCTTTAAGCTGTCTCTCTCTTCCCTGAGTTCCCTTCTCAGAGTTCAGCCTGCACATCCTCTTCGGCTGGCTGGGGAAACTCCCTTTTATAGACCCCCTGCAGCTCCACCACCACCCAGCCCCAGGTTCAGTCCCCTCCTCCCAGACTCCCCTCCAAAATATTTAAACAGTGAGGTATCACCCACCATCCCCTTCTCCATCTGCTGTCTTCCTTTCCCCAAGTTGTCTTCATACAGGATTCCAGAGGTATGGCTCCTCCAGCCCAGTGTTCTTCTCCCTCTGGCTGGGCCCAGCCTCCTATTCATTCCTGGTTCCCATTGAGTCTGACTGCACCCCTCTGAGAGCCCTCAGCTTCTGCCCAGCCATTGCTGCAGTCTCTGGCATCATCGGGCTTCTGCCTTGACATCCTTGGGTCTCTGGGTCCTCATGTTGCATGTCGCCCAGTGATGATGCCATCCAGGCTTGTCCTGCTGGAGCCTCTCTTGCTGTGACTGCCTGCCCCAGGGTCCCTGACTCTTCTCTGTCTCAGTGGCTAGGCTGAAGGCAGGGAACCCCAGGCCAGCCAGCCCCAGGTCCAGAGATGCCAGCATGAAGTGGCCCAGTTGCCCAGCCCAAGCCAGCTCACATTGGGGGAGGCACCCAATCCCTGACAATATCATTCAGCACTACTTGTGGCCTGCAGGCACAGCACTGGGGGATAGATTCTACTTATGTAGAATCAAAGACTTTACTAAACCAATGAGCTAGCCATTTTCTTGTAAACACTTTGGAATTGAACTCTACCAGCCCAATCAGTTGGGGTCAAATCTATGAGCAATTCTGCTGCTGACTGAAAAATGTCACTTGAGGTTATATATCTACAGAGTCATTCTCTCCACTCTCTCCCTTCCTTCTGACCTTCCTGAACTTTAAGCCAAACAACGGGGCACCAGAATAATGGACGGTTCTGAAGACTTCTGAATACTATTGATTTTCAAATCTTTTCAATTAGAATTAGATATAATGGGGTGGATTCAATGCCTTCTTTACGTGGGCACAAGGACGTACCTGTGGAATACAATTCTCTCAGCTTCCCCCTCCCACAGCAGCTCAAAATGGCTCACAAATCCTGCTGCCACAAGCAGAATTTGGGAGGCCATTTTGGGTTGCAGAGGAGGGGGAAGCCACAAAAGTTGTGGCCCACTGATGGAAGTCCACGTGCCATGGAAATGTGGCATTGGATCCACCCCACTAACTATATTAGCAAAGACTT
>NW_015217658.1:0-1566 GCF_001447785.1 Gekko japonicus | reverse complement strand
ATAAGACCCCACACCTTAGAGGGAGCATTACACACGACCAACAAGTGTTCAATTAACAAGACCTGCAGGGGATTTACTAAAGGAATTCCAACTTCTCAGGCCTCACCCCCTTTTGCCTCCACCCCTTTGCCAGTCTGCTGTTTAACACAATGGTCCAGCAACAAAGTAGTAATAGAAGAAGATGAGATTGGATTTATACACCACCCTTCACTACCCAAAAGAGTCTCAGAGTGGTTTACAATCTCCTTTCCCTCCCCCTTCCCCCCCTGTGAGGTAGGTGGGGCTGAGAGGGCTCTTGAGAGAACTGCTCTTGAGATAAAAGCTCTGAGAGAACTTGTGACTGACTCAAGGTCAAAACCGGCAACTACATATGGAGGAGTGGAGAATCAAACCTGGTTCTCCCAGACTAGAGTCCATGCTCCTAAACACTATGCCATACTGGCTCTCTAAAGAATATGTGTTCCACTTGCCAACAAACAGCTTTGTAAAACTGTTTTCTCTTTAAAGTAAAGTGATTGTGATCACACTCCAGAAATGTGTTGGCCTGGGACATCGGGAGACTGAGCATATCCACCCTGTCCCTTAGGGCAGCCACCATGGAATGAAATTTGGACATAGCTAGCGAAACCTTCCTTGCTCAGGATGGTGTTTTCTGTGCAGACTCCCAGGAGATTAATCTGTGGGATACTTTCAGGGCCCACAGTATTTCATGTGCTCAGTTCTCCAGGCTCACTAGTAGAAGGTTGTGTTCCAAGAAAGAGAGGGTTCTTATATTTGGATTCCAAAGGGGGAAGGTCTAACAATTTTCTTGGGGAGGAATTTGGTGTGGATATTGTACGTCTGCAGCCAATACTTCATGAGTATGATGTCATTCCAAGAAGCATAGTGGTACTGTCGGATGACAATCCTCTTGCCTTCAAAGAACATTTGTTCCACTTGCCAATAAACAGCTTTGTAAAGCTATTTTCCTTTGCTACAGGATTGTTGCAGGGCTTCATGTATTTTACCTAGACCAGCAGTTTTGGTGGGATGTAGGGCCCTGCCACATGGGGGAAAAAAGAACGGCCAAAGTGCGGCTTTTTAGAGCTGCACCAAAAGAGATAGATCCCCTGAGCCGCCACGCAGTTCCTCCCCGGCAAGATCATATGCCGGGGGGGGAGCCACTGAAGGGAGAGCGAGGCAGCTGAACAGCGCATGTGTGCGCATGCGCAGTTTGGCCGGGAGCCTCAACTGCTCCGGAAGACAGGCGTACTGATGATCTCACGGCTGCACTTGCTGTGCTGTTTCTGGTAAGTCCTGCTCATTTGCAGGTTCTTTTTTGCAGCGGGTTTTCTGGCTGAAGGGACGGATCAGGGACAGGTGCGCGCCGCTTCCCAGATGTTGCGGTTTGATCGTGCCTGTTTGCTGCGCCCCCAATCCGTCCCTCTTCCGGGCCAAAACCTCCCGTGTGACCGGGGCCATAGTCTGTCATCACCATCAGCTTCTGCCTCAAAAAGAGCTTTGCTTTCCAGTGATGCATGAAAAACTTTGGAGCCATAGGGAATAAACTGAATGGTGGGCTGCCAA
>NW_015217657.1:0-1564 GCF_001447785.1 Gekko japonicus | reverse complement strand
CCCCCCCAAAGACTAGTTCTGCTCAACTGAAGTTGAAATGAATGACAGAAGGAATGAAGTACTCCAGAAACAGAATTCTTAAAATCAACATTGGTGATTTACTTATGCTGATCCCTTTGGTACCGTGTTTCTTATTCATAAGCTCACGAGGGAAGTCGGTCCAATGGAGTGCAATGGCTTTGTTTTCAATCATAATCCTTTTTAACAGCCAATTTAATGGCAGATCTAGATTTCAAGCCTGGATCAAGAGGCTCAGAAGCTGTCCTAGCACAGCTTTTACAAGACATTGCCAGAGTGGAAACCAAATGAGGATTTGTGAAGCCTGAAAGCTGCCATGTCACATCAGAATAAATAGCAGTCAATGCTTATTCCTGCAGCAAAGCATGCAAACCACACAAATGGCCTAAAAATGGCCTTGCAGCAGAGACAATCCTGTATGTTCCATTAATAAGGTAGAAAACATGTCTATGTAATACAGGGACACTACCTCAACAACTGCTACCCTTTGAGAAAGTAAACCATCGTGCCATGTGAAAGTAGCTGGGAAGTACTAATAATACAGTCCCCAAAAAACTAATTCTAAAGTAAAAGCCATAGTGTGGCCACTAACTCTACCTACATAAAATTTCTAACTACAGTAAGCAAACATTATACAGAGAAGCAAATCTCTCAGCTGAACTTCCTTGGCAATTCTGCTTTTTCATGAAGACAACAAAACAAGGCATGAGTCATCTGGCAATATCACAAATATCTGTTCTTGAAGGAGAAAACTTTAAGTGCCAGTTTGAATATCAGTTTCCTCAGCTTTCCCCCTGCAATAGTTTGTTGCTAGGAAAATGCCATCTATCTTGCAGCTAGCATATCTATTGCTCCAGAGGGTCAAACCAGACAATATGCTATCCTGGGGAACATCATCATTTTACCTCTGGAATTCCTTCACTTTACAAAGGGGGGAGCTGATCCCATTTAGAACCAGAGCACGGTGAGGAGGAGGGGCCCCTGTCTCTCCCCCATGTACCATTTGCAAGAGCTCAAATGACACCAGGGTTTTGGGCTCTTGAAAACAGTGCTGGGGGAGGGAGCTCTTCCCAGCAGTCCCAAGCAGCATTGAACCCCCACCACAGTGTTTGTAAAGTGAGAGAATTCCATGGGTAGAACAGTAGTGGTGTCCCCAAGGATACCATATCATCTAGTTTGGGCTTCAGTGTGTGGTTGCCTACGCTGGATTGTGTTTGTGATTACAGCAATGCGTCTTCCTTTTCTACAAGTTTTAAGATCTGAATTTCTAATTTACTTTAGAAGCTAATTGATCCCTGCTATATGGCTTATGTAGCTCCTGAAATTTTTAATGGTAATGAGCAAAATAAAAGGCAACCTTGTCCCTTGTAATGACCCACATTTCAAAAATTATTTTAAAGTGTATGTATTCTAACACTACTAAGTTGTCTATTCTATCTGTCTTTCCATTATTATGTAGAGATCACATGTCATTCAATGTATTCACACTAACACAAGTACAGGAAAGAAGCATGAAACTGCCTTATACCAAATCAGATCCTTGGTC
>NW_015217656.1:0-1565 GCF_001447785.1 Gekko japonicus | reverse complement strand
CAGGCTTGTGAATTTGCTAGCACATTCCCAACACTGGTGCACCTTCTGGAAAACCTTTGATTGTAGATGGAGCCAAGAAACGGTGAGCTGAAATCCTGAAAAATATCAGAAAGACAGACACATTCACAAGGCTCCTTGCCCACCAAGTAAGTCAGTCCCCAGAGCTTTCACTTTGTCACCATCATGTCCAATTAATCTTGATCCTACAAGTGTCTAGGATTTTTGTGTGTAGAACCATTGTCCATTAACAGTTCCACTGTGACCATCATGGGAATCTTTTGTCAACACAGGCATAGGACACACGAGAGCAACCAGAATAACAAAGTCATATATTGAGCAAACTACAATGTCTGATTTATAGATTTGTGGGACGAATGATTGAATTTGTCAGGGTACTCTATTTAATTAGCATTTGTTGACAGAGAAGAAAGCAAGCAGTTGTGTTCATGACCACAAGCCTTCTATTCTTAAAACCAAGTATTTTGAAAAGGCTGCATAAGTACCTTAAAATTTTCCTTTTAAATTGCTCCTGTTGACTTCCACCTGGAGGTTATTATCTGTATGGTACCTGAATATTGTATCCATTTCCCAGAAAATCTCCAAAGAGATGGACATGAAGGAGAAATCTACCTGTGGTTAAACAAGAGTGGTTTTTGCTCATGTGTAATAATTCCCAAGCGGGTTGGGCAAGTCAAGACTGCAAGGACAGATGGTAAAGCACAACAAATTACAACCTCACCCTGTAGCTCTAACGCAGATCAGTGTTGCAAATGTGCAGATGTTTGGGGGATAGCGTTACGCAACAGAACAATACAAGGGAATAACACAACACACAACGTTAAGTCCTGCTGATGGCAGCCAGATAGAACATTCTGCGTCTATCACACTTTGGTTGTTTTGTGAGTATAAATTACACCAATGCAAACTCCCTTGGAGTTAATGTGTAACTCATACTGCTTTACATATCACCTATGCATCTGACCTTTTTGTTGGCTATATATCTGTATTAAAAGCACTCTAGCTGTTGTGCATTCAGAAAAGAATGAGTTTCTGAAAATGGAGAACCTGGAACGCTCTTGCTCCTAATGGAAAGGTTATAGGGTCTAGGGCAACAATAGGGGCTGTCAGGGATTATGTTCCTGTTGAGACTCTGAGGAAGAATTGACTGCAGTTTGTCTTAAAGGGAGTATATCAACTATTCAGTTCACAGAGTATGGTACTGTATAGTTGTGGTTTTCAGACTGTATTCCTAAATACCCTAGGGTTACTTGATAAGGAATCACTAATGGTGGACAAGCTGCCTGAAAGACAGCTAGGTCCAACACAAACTGGGGCTGCACTTTAGATCTTATCCCAGAATCCTCTACAGTATGTAGGGATACTGCAGCAAATGCAACAGAGTTTTCAAGCAGGCAGATCAGAGTGGAAAAGATACCCAAAGGATAGAAAATGTGACAGCCATTGCTCTAAGACACCCCCCCCCATTCATGATTCTCTGAACCAGGTCCCTATTTCCTAATCTATTATGGAACTCGTCCATAAAATAGGCACTTCGATGACTGAAT
>NW_015217655.1:0-1711 GCF_001447785.1 Gekko japonicus | reverse complement strand
AAGCCTTTAGCAACTAATCTTGCTTTGTATCATTCCATGTTTCCCTCTGCATTTTGTTTGATGTTAAAAACCCACTTGCATCCAGTAAGATTCTTTCCTGGTGATAGCTTCGTCAAGGTCCACATTTCATTGTTGTGTAGAGCACCAATCTCCTCTTGTGCTACCTTCTTCCACCTTCTGGCTTCGGTTACTGGCATCTGTTCTCCCTCTGAGGTGGAGGACATCTTGTGCATGATTCCCATTCATCACTTAGGGAGGCGGGATCAATTCTATTTACTTCCTGTTTCCTCTGTTGGGAATCACCCTGAGCTCAGCTCTTTTTCTGCCTCCGTAGGGAGAGCAGCTAGGTGTAAGCTTTGCCTAATCCTACTCTGTTTTTTCTTAAGGGATTGCTATATTTTTCTTGTTCCCTGTTTTTTTCTCTGTGTTCATACTTATTTCCAAGGCTCCCTCTAAGCTGTGGAGTCCTGTGAGCAAAAATTCTACTTGGTGAGCTCCTGGCATTAAAGTTGTGAGCGAGCGATTTGGCTGCTGCATGAATTAGTTTGCTCTGAAGCCCTCCTTCCTGAGCTAAGACAAAAATCTGTGAGCCAGAGGCTAAAAAACTGTGAGCTAGCTCACACTAACTCAGCTTAGAGGGAACACTGCTTACCTCTCTACATTAGCGCCTACTCTTACCTAACTTCGCAAAACTTCTTCCTATCTTCCTTTTCCCTTCTCTCCTTTGCTGCCTGCCCTCACCCCTTTTTTGTCTCTATGGAGGATGAAGATTGCCCCAGGCTCCAAGGGTGATTGACTCTGAAAGAGGAGAGTCCAGCTGCAGTAAGATGGCCTCAAGAGCTGAAGACAGCTTCCTATTTGTCGATGCTCCTAGCCACTCTGAAGGAGAGGAGCCCATGCACCTCCCCAATGGACTGCTGTGACATCCATGGTGATGCCGCTGGATCGAAGAAATGGTGGAGGCGAAAAGCATGTCAAAAAGCACCGCCTACAGGGAGTGCCGTAGAAATGTGCACCAGCCGGGCAGCCTGCTGTCTCTAGTGGGAATGGCGAGCAGAGCCTAATCCCAAACACGGACTGATCCAAGCCCTCTGGGGATAGCGGGGAACAGCGGCATAGACACGACTGGGCTGGAGCAGCCGAGATCGCCTCTGGGGCAGATGCTGACAGTGCCTTTCAGGTCGGTAATGTTGGTGACCCCGAGATCCTTCCCTTGTCCCTGAACTTGACGGAAGAAGGAAATTATCCCTCAGTGTCAGACGATGCAAGTCCCAGCAGGGATTACAGCTCATTCGCTTCGTGGCGCAGCTACCAACGAATCCTTTGCAAGACATGCGTTGGTGGAGGAAGTCTGCAAGGCTGCTGCGTGGTCATCAGTGTCCACTTTCATTAAGCAGTATAAGATCAATATGTACGACTCTGCTGATGTGGCCTTCAGAAGGAGAGTTCTGCAGCTTATACTGGATCCAGATGCCGACCTCCCGCCCAGCCTTTAGGGACACTGCTCTGGGAGGTCCCACAAGATGTCCTCCACCTCAGGGAGAACGACCATTGGATACTCACTGTGAAGGGTCCTTCTCCTCTGAGGTCTGGAAGACATCTTTACCCTCTCGGGTTGTCATCTCTATCTTTCTGCATTTCTTGTTGTTGTTCAGTCACACAGTCGAGTCCTACTCTTCTCAGCCCCATGGACCACGTCACACCAGGCCCT
>NW_015217654.1:0-1757 GCF_001447785.1 Gekko japonicus | reverse complement strand
CACGGGCTCAAAAAGGTTGGTGACCCCAGATCTAGACATCTGGGGTTATTAAAAAATAACCTATAAATAATCCAGAGAAGTCTTTATCTACTACAGTCAATAAAATATTAGATGAATATGGATTGAAAGGTAACTTTTATAAACCAGGGGAAAAAATACTGTACATTGGATTACAATTGTCCTTACACACTTCCCTTGAGCACACAGCAGCATTCTGCTGAGACCAGAAAGTATTTTACTCTTCTTTCCCATTTGAATTAGAGACAGGCAAACACCTCAAATGTAACTTAGAAATGGGTCTGGCATGTTATGAGTGACACTGGAGAACTCTCAGGGGAAAAAAGGTCTTTCTCCCGAGCGTTCTCCTATCACTCATAAATTCTAGCCCCACCGTGTGAGTGCCCAGCTATCATCCTCCCTCCACCTATGAACATCAAGCGGCCTGGAGACTACATTTCCTAAGGTGCACTTCAAATTCTCCAGTGCTGTGAAACTAATACGGAAGGCACTGAAGGGGGGTGGAGGAGGAGGAGGAGTAGAGAGAGCCCGTTGGCTGGACAATAACTGCAGCAAAATAAGTGTTGTTGAGGAGGGAGAGATGGACGGGAGTTATTTTCTAGCTCAAACATTATACAAAGAACATAATATTCAGAGAAGATCATCACTATGTGACATTGCACTGAACAACATACTTGCTTCCAGCAATCAAATTTATAAGTGCAGCAAACTGCAGCTGAGGGTTTTAAGTTAGCAGACGATGCCGTGCCACAACTAAGAAGGAGCGTGGTACCTCTTTACCCAACACTATTACACTTGAGAGTCCCTTGGACTGCATGATCCAATCAGTCAATCCTAAAAGTAATCAACCCTGACTGTTCCCTGGAAGGCCAGGTAATGAAACTGAAGCTCAAATACTTTGGCCACCCAATGAGAAGGGAGCCCTCACTGGAGAAGACCCTGATGCTGGGAAAGATTGAAGGTCAAAGAAGACGGGGACGGCAAAGGATGAGATGGTCAGACAGTGTCATAGATACAATGAACATGAAATTGAGCAAATTTCAGAGGACGGCGGAAGACAGGAAGGCCTGGCGTGATCTGGTCCATGGGGTTGTGAAAAGTCGTACTCGGCTGTGCAACTGAACAACAACAACAACAAATTACACTTCACATATGCTACTTTAATATGTGTTATTTGGCCTGCCTTGGATACCATTGGGAAACATTTTTTTCCTACTTCCCCATAGCATTGTGGTGTGTTCATGCACTGCTTGGGTTTTTCTCAATTTTTTTCTGCGATCTTTCCGAAACCTGCTTTGCTGTGATGTTTTGGGAAAGACTCCTGGAAGGGCAGGCAGGCTCAGGTGTGAGCAGGAAAGTCTGGATTTCTCCAGCCCCACCCACAGAGGTGCCATTTCCCCTTCCTCGGTTCCCACAGTGGACATTTCCTCTGCTGCGCTGGTGTTTGATTAAAATAAAAATTGTAATTGATGTAGTGATATATCAGTATGTCAATTGCTGATTAAAAAAAAACAACCTCACCCCCCTCTCCTCCCCCGGCATGGCTATCATGGGGGGAAATGTGGGGAAACCAGGCATGTGGCTCCATTACACTGACAGACACGGTGACACCAGGGCTTCCAGAGGAAAAGATCCCATCCTAAGAACAACTGTACCTTTCTAAGCCCTCTGACTTCAATAGACACAGAAGGGTGTAAGATTGCACAGTTAGCACATTACATTAAAAATTAGTTTAAGGC
>NW_015217653.1:0-1567 GCF_001447785.1 Gekko japonicus | reverse complement strand
TGTTTTTTTTAACACGGGGGAGCATCACAAACTGTGACCCTCTACCTACGAGAGCGCAGTCCATGCTACCACCTCACCCTCCTGCACGTGGGAACCCCGCCACCATCATCTCACATTACAATCCAGCATTGCCCCCAACCCCCAGCCAGGCCCGCACCGTGTGCAAAGACTCAGAAGGCGCCATTGCAGCCGCTGCACCACCCTCACTTCCCTCCTCAGCAGGCACAAGGACATCAGCAGGAGGAGCCGAGGCAGAGCCGGCTGGCCGAGATGGCCAGAAGAATTTACTCAATACTGTTTGCCCTCGGGCTTCGCCATTCGGGTTCTTCCGCCTTCGCCCCCGGGGCATGTTGACTGGGAAGACGGAAACTACAAAGCACCGGCCAAGGAAACCTGCAGCCCTACCGCCGGCGCGCTTGGCAGTAACAAAGGCGCACGCCGCGCAACGCAGGAATGGAGTTAGGGCTCCATCCCAAAGTATTTGGCTTTGGCCGGAAATGGGTGGTCTTCAGATTTGCTCACGTGTCTCGATTTGGCGGGCTAGTTAAGTACAAGGTGCAAAGCTCTCGGCGTAATTCCGGCTAAGGCTTTCACACAAGCAGTTATGGTTCGCACGTTCAGTTCCATTGCTGCTGTGTCCGAGAACATGGGTATTGGGAAGAACGGACAGCTTCCGTGGCCCCCACTCAAGTAAGGATTTATTTCGATTTCTGTTAACTAGTCCCGCGTTTTGTTGCTTATGAGAAAGACTACAATTCCCGTTATGTGTTGCTAAACCGCCGTACGTGGACTGATCATTTCGCTCGGGAGCAGTGTAGGCTGGGAGCTGTAGTTGTGGCTGTGCCTAGATAAAAAAAGGCGGGCAAGGGAAACCTTTACTTTTAGCGTTCTCCTACTGAGAGGCCAAATCGAAGGAGAGATGTACTAGTAAACCTTCACTTGTAGAGACAAGTATCTCTTTTACGCTATGAATAATTAACTAGGATTGCCAAATCTAGCTTGGGAAATTGCTGGAGGTTTAGGGGGAAGAGGAGGGAGCTCAGTGGGGGTATGTTGCTGTAGAGTCTACCCTCCAAAGCTGTCGTTTCTCAGAGGAACAATGTTCAAGGCTAGCAGTATTTTAAAGACCGACACGTTTTTCAAGTTTTCATTAGTCTTTAAGATGCATCTGGACTTGAATTTTGTTCTGCTATTGCATACTGACAGGACTACCCACCTGAAACTGATCTCTGGTCTGGAGTCTGCAGAACTCAAAGCTGCACCCAGTCCTTTGAGCAATGTTGCATTCTATGAAACGCAGCTTCCTTCTTTTGCTTCAGTTGAGTCTGTTTGATGGTAGCTCCCTCTGCCCCCTTCAGAGTCTTGCCCTGAGAGAAAGGGGTGCTTTCAGTTTTTCTGAGCCTGGTGCTGGGAGTAACTGATGAGACAGGTTGCTTGCTGTTTTTGAAGCCTGGAAGAGGAGCCTATGGTCCAGAGCTCAGCTCCCCCCGCCTCCCCCAAACTGGGCCCCTGTCTTCTCTGAAGCAGCAGTAGCACTGGGGTTAACCAGGACCAAGGAAGGACACCC